>NC_089820.1:60857692-60895192 GCF_029633855.1 Hoplias malabaricus
TGGGTTAAATTCAGAGGACAAATTTCACTGTATTTTACACAGTGGCCAGTGACAATACAACATTTTAAACATTTATTCTCTATTTATATATAACTTTATATATTTAGTCAGAGTAATAATGCCACCTGATGATGAGTTATGAAGCTAAACCGAAAAATGTCTTTTTGTGTAATACCCACCATCAGAGTTGATTATATATTCGCACATCACTTTTTCTCTACAACTGAGGGACGGTGGCGCCCCCTGTTGTTAACAATGAAGAAAACTGTGCTTGGGGCTAAAGAGGCCTATAGCTGTTCGTTTAAATATAAACATAAACATAAACCTTATTTGTTTACTTAGCATTCCTTTTTTAAGATGCTCTTGCTAATTAGGTTATAGAGTGATGTCACTTTATTCATTTATTTATTTAATTAATTTATTATTCAAGTTTGTGGAGGATCCAGAACTTAACTGGAATAACTGGGCGCAAGGCAGGAAAACACCGTTCACAGGGCCTCCCACACAAGCCACACTGCCGACCCATTTACCTGTGTTTGTTTTCGGAGCAAACTCACACTGACATGTGGAGAACACACCACATTCCTCACAGACACAGTCCTCAGGTGAGGATTGAACCCGGGACACTAGGAGGTTGGAGCAGTAATTTAAATAATTTAACAGTGATTTTAAAGATTTCAACCCAGATTCCAGTGTGAATGCAAATTCTGAACACTGAAAGAACTTGAACCACGAGTCCCAAATTTTGAAAATAAGTTTGATGTCAAACATTAGAATGATTTTGATATTTCGAATAAGCTCTCAGGCCCCTGACAGCACATTGGTTATGCGTTAATGAGTGCTGTAGCCATGACATAAGAGGTTTCAGGAATTCTATGAAGCCGATTGTTAATTCAGCTGTTCATTTTCATGCCATCTTGGGTGTTAATGAGTGAGCAACAATGAGACATTTTATTACGGGCAAAATCACCAGAAGTGATGAAAAACACACACACACACACACACACACACACACAAACATGTCTTAGTTTCTGAGAGGTCTGTCCAGGGCAGGTAAAGCCCACTGAAGCACAACAGCCATCAGAAAGGAGTAACAGCTGGATAATCTTCTATAGCTGGAAAAAATATCCTGCGGGTTATGAATGAGGCCAAAGCTGATAGGGGTCAGAGAGTATGAAACTGACCTAAAGGCACTTATTTAACTTCTGGTCATATGCACTCACTGACCATGAAATGAATCCTCACCACAGACAGCCAGGTTTTATAAAGGTCTTTCTACATCTCATGCTTAATTTTTCTGCTCTGAAACCTGAAACAATCATTTGGATGAAGCTTATAAAAACACACAAGCCTTCTATTGTCAATATAGAACAATACACTTTTAAATATATTATACAGTATGTATTAACTTTTATTTATAATCTACATCTAATAACGACAATGAATCTCTGAAAGCTTCTGTGCAATAAGAATGGGAATAGATATGAATATCCATCATGAAGCCTCTTCTGCCCAAGCTGGGAATCGAACATTTGTTTCATAAGGAAAGTTGCCTTAATTAGCCTTAAAGCATTTCTAAAAATTTAAAAGCAGACTGCAGGTACTAAACGTTTCTGATGACTGACCACATGGGCTTTTACCAAACTGAACTTCAGAACATTTTAACACTGTGGTCTTCTGAAGCTGATCACATTGAGATTATTCCTAGTTTTTTTTTAAAGCAGAGTAGAGTCATTCATTCATTATCTGTAACCCTTATCCAGTTCAGGGACACTCTGGGTCCAGAGCCTACCTGGAATCACTGGGCGCAAGGCAGGAATACACCCTGGAGGGGGCGCCAGTCCTTCACAGGGCAACACAGACACACACGCATTCACTCACACACACACTTACGGACACTTTTGAGTCTCCAATCCACCTACCAACGTGTGTTTTTGGACTGTGGGAGGAAACCAGAGCCCCTGGAGGAAACCCACGCAGACACAGGGAGAACACACCACACTCCCCACAGACAGTCACCCGGAGGAAACCCACACAGACACAGAGAGAACACACCACACTCCTCACAGACAGTCACCCGGAGGAAACCCACGCAGACACAGAGAGAACACACCACACTCCTCACAGACAGTCACCCAGAGGAAACCCACGCAGACACAGAGAGAACACACCACACTCCTCACAGACAGTCACTCAGAGCAGGACTCAAACCCACAACCTCCAGGCCCCTGGAGCTGTGACAGAGACACTACTTGCTGTGCCCAGAGTAGAGTCATCTATCAATTATTATTAAGAGCAAATCTGGAACTACACATAGAGCAACAGAAAGAAAAACCTTGGGTTGGATTTAAATCATAGAAAAACTCTAAATGTGTGTGTCTCTGTGTGTGTGTGTGTGTGTGTGTGTGTGTGTGTGTGTGTGTGTGGCATATAACTCAACTTTATTCAGAATCATTTTTGCAAATACATTTTAAATGGGCAATGGACCTTTACATCAAGTGATGGCTTTTAAAATTTTTAAACATTCTCCCATCTCTTTCACAAACATGGTTCTTTATAAAACCAAAAGTGGTTCTTCTATGGCATCACTCAAAGAACATTTGTTTCTGTGTGTGTGTGTGTGTGTGTGTGTGTCACTCATGTTGTGAGGACTAAGCTTTCTTCACACACTCACACACCTGTCTCCACAACAAGCCAATTTTGCGTTTGAATAATCCATGGAAATATGTGTGTGTGTGTGTGTGTGTGTGTGTGTGTCACTCATGTTGTGAGGACTAAGCTTTCTTCACACACTCACACACCTGTCTCCACAACAAGCCAATTTTGCGTTTGAATAATCCATGGAAATATGTGTGTGTGTGTGTGTGTGTGTGTGTGTGTGTGTGTGTGTGTGTGTTTGTGTGTGTGTGTGTGTGTGTGTGTGTTTGTGTGTGTGTGTGTGTGTGTGTGTGTGTGTATGTTTGAGTGTGTGTGTGTGTTTGTGTGTGTGTGAGTGTGTGTATGTTTGAGTGTGTGTGTGTGTTTGTGTGTGTGTGTGTGTGTGTGTGTGTGTATGTTTGAGTGTGTGTGTGTGTTTGTGTGTGTGTGTGTGTTTGTGTGTGTGTGTGTGTGTGTGTGTGTGTATGTTTGAGTGTGTGTGTGTGTTTGTGTGTGTGTTTGAGTGTGTGTGTGTGTTTGTGTGTGTGTGTGTGTGTTTGAGTGTGTGTGTGTGTGTGTGCGTGTGTGTGTTTGAGTGTGTGTGTGTGTTTGTGTGTGTGTGTGTGTGTGTGTGTGAGTGTGTGTATGTGTGAGTGTGTGTGTGTGTGTGTGTGTGTGTGTGTGTTTGTGTGTGTGTGTGTGTGTTTGTGTGTGTGTGTGTGTTTGTGTGTGTGTGTGTGTGTGTGTGTGAGTGTGTGTATGTTTGAGTGTGTGTGTGTGTTTGTGTGTGTGTGAGTGTGTGCATGATAGGTGAGTGACTTTTTGACTGTGGCTCATTTTGATGAATGGGGTGATGAGCCTGCAATCTGAGTGGATAATTAGGATCCACTTAAGCTTTTCATATGCTATAATGGTAGCTGATGTAGAACACATGTGGATTTGAATATGTAAATGAGCCCAGGTCGATCTGATGAGAGAGTTGGGTGTTAATAATATTCAAAGCAAATGTATCTGTTCCTTGGTCCCAAGAGGGTAGAGAAACAGGTGGTCTACAGTCTGTAACAGTAGAAGTGCATCCATATGGTTAGTGCAGTCAGTGCAGTCATAATCTTAATATATATATATTTCTCCATTTGACTGGCTTTGATTGATATGTCACGATATGTCCTAGTGTTATCCATCACACAGTTTTACTGATAAGAAACAGAATCAAATGGATTTAAATACATTTTTCAGGTGTCTAAGTCTATTACACAGAATTATATTTTTCTGCTTTTTTTCCCTCACTTTAATATATAAATCAAATCTAAACATCTATTTTGTCCTTAAAATGTCCAAAAACAGGTAAACAAACGTAGACAGACAGACAGACCGACACACACACACACACACACACACAAAAGCGCCTGACTTCCTAAACTTATTCTTCACATATAAACTTCTGCATTACTGTAATTTAAGCAGCATTCACGACTGAAGCCAATCAAGAAATTAAAAGCTGACTGGACTGCATTCTTAAAACCCGCTCTATAAAGGCGCCAAATTAGTAAAGAGCTTTCTGAATGGATCACAGACAATAACAACCCTCTCTGCTTTTACTAAACTTAGAAAATAAAGTAAAAAGAGGTGTGAATGGAGTGATAATAAAAATGCCACTCAACCAATGAACACATTCTCAGTCCATTACACTCAGCACTGGAGCTGGAGTCTTATTTCGGCACATTATTGTCATTGCTTTCCCACATTCTTAGGCTTTATTCAGAACACACACTGAACAAAGAAGTGTGTTTATGTGTGTGTGGGAAGGGTGTTTTTACCCGCACGTCCCTCAGCATGTATCAGTAACATTAAATAAACACTAAGACCACATTACCATGCTTCATTCACCCATGACTACGTTACAGAAGGTTAAAAACAATGTCTTTAAACTGTTGTATGTGAGAACAATTTTGAATAGCTATATATGCACTCGTTGTTTACAGCATTAATAGTTCCTCCAGTCTCATTTGTGTTTTCAGCATGTTGTAATCAACACAAACCTGTCAGACCAACTAGAATTATGATAATCATAAGACAGACAATTATAAAGTAATGAATTTAATTCTTGGGAATTTGGGATTTGAAACCTTTCCTGAAAAACCAAATCCCTGTGTCCACGTGGGTTTCCTCCGGGTGCTCCTACGTTGGTGTAAGGTGGATTGGCGACTCGTAGGTGTGAGTGTGTGAGTGAATGTGTGAGTGTGTGTCACCCTGCAAAGGACTGGTGCCATCTACAGACAATGAAAGAATTAATTATTTCTTAAAGGACTGAAAGGAGTCGTTGGTGAGTTTAGGACTGAAGCATAAGCGAAAAACTCAGTTATAGTGATTACTTTTTAAGGAAATGTAAAAATGCTGCTAGTCTGAATGTAGGCTAAAGGTATATTTGAAGTAATAAAGGTTTACGTATCACAGCATACTGATTATGCCCCATAATAGTACAATATAATATTTAATGCTAGCATTGTCCCCAGTTTAATATTATCCTTTATACTGTGATGGTGTAATACTTCATGCTGGAACCATGAAAACTGCACTTAAAAATGTATGACTGAATATATACATGTCAGTGTAGTATATCCCACTTATTATTACTATTAATATACTGCTAAATGCTATGACATTTTTGCCAAATATTCAGCTGCAAATGGCCCCATGCGAGTAACTTTACTTTGCTCTTAGGTAAATGTAGATGCTACACTCATGGGAAATGTAGATGCTGGGCCATGATTGTCAACTGGGATAATCAGCTGCATACAATCCAGGGAGCAGTATCACAATAATAATAATAAAAACAATTTTTGCAATTATATTTTTACCCAGTCATGGGGATATTTAACACTGAAAGAGATTTACCACAAACAGCAAAATTTAAAACAAATCATTTCTGAAAGAAGAAAACTGACTCAAAGTGACACTTGAGAATGAATCATTCTCTGAAATAAAGAATTGAATCATGGTGACATTTAATATCGATTCTCTTCCTTAAGAATCAATTGAGCAAGAATCAAAAGTACTGAAGGTGTCATAATTACTGACAGAATCGTTTGCAGATTTATTCAGAGGACAAGGAGCTGTGAGGGGATGGAGCCGTAAACAGAATACACTGTTGGGTGAGTTTCAGGGATAGCTGAGAGAATGTAGGAAGCGCAGGATGAATCTGATTCATCTTCTGGCCACCCTCTGAGAATGTGACACGGCTTTTATTTCCTGTCAAAAGCCCTGTGATGGTTATCTCAAATCATTACCATTACAACATGAAAGGCTACAAGCACCGAGCCAAATAGGTGCCTTTCCTGCTTTTCCTCACTCTAATTACAGCTCTCTGCAGCTCTGAAGCACATAAATAACCTGTAAATGGAACAGGATCTAATCTAATCTGAGATTGCACTAACCCCTCATAGATTTCATTAAAGTGATACGAGAAACATTCATTACATGATGCAGCTTTTGAAGATGTCTAGACACCATAAAAGCATCTAAAAAGTGCTCAAAATGGCACATTTTTGCTCTCAATCTGTGGTCCCTGGTATTGTAATGTACTGTAACCTGCAGAAATGTGCATCACACAGCTAATACCCAGAAACACATGTTCAGAAGCCTGCAGGTTGTCAGTTATATGGCTTACACCATGTCATACTGTGTCAGAAAGCACATGAGCCAATGTATTTTTCAGCACAGTTGCTGTTTGTTTAAAGGTACAGTAAGATATCAGGGGATCTATATAAAAAACACTACATTAGCCTCACAGTGGAAGCTATATTTCCAAAGAATCCATTTCCCAAAGAATCAAAACAAATTGTAATGTGATTATGAGTCATGTTCTAAAGTTTTAAATTGAATCATTTTCTGAAAGCAATCAATTTATAATGATATTTGAGAACATATTATTAAAAACAAATCTAATTAAATCTTACTGTAAATTTAGAGTGAATTGTTTCCTAGAGATTAGAACCAAAGTTTTATGAAATTTGAGGATGAATCATTTTCCAAAGAATCAAACTGAAACGTGCTGAAATCTGAGAGTAAATCATTAGTAAAAAAATAATAATAATAATAATAAAACGAATAACCCTAAGAAATAAAGAGTTAAAAAGACAGCAAACATGGCTACATTTGGTTTAAGTGGAGAATTTTCTATATGATGAGGTTAACGGAATCCACCTGAAGTGACTGTGTCAATCTCACATCTAAGAGACATGAACTAAAGAACCCTGCACCACTTTTATATACATTTTATCCCCAGTCATTACAATTTGACCACCAGCTTCAGAGTGGTACGGGCTAGCACACGTTTCCTCACATGAAGTCCAGCATAGCCTCGTTTTGACCTGCTGCTAATGCAATGCCACTAGACAGTGTAATGAACTGGAGGCCAGACAGTCGTGCCGGCTAGCACTGTGAGCAGACATGGAAGGTGGAAGGCCATACTACACAACCAGGCAGTGAAGTCAATATCACTAGGACTCCAGACCTGTGGCTGAGGCATCACTGGGGATTGAATTAGCGACCTCCTGCTGATAGGGCCAATGCTTAGACAGCTGCTCTACTCTGGACCCCCCTGACCCTCTACCTACAACGGGTCCAAAATCCTCAAAGCAAAATCTTGTCTTGAACAAATCTCCAATTAATTAACATCGATCTCCTGGATGTTGACTTGACTTTAATCTTTGTAAACGTGTAGTCCTTGTAACTCTGAGAAAGTTAAACAGTAAAAAAATATCTGTGTAAACAGTGTAAAAATAAAATAAAACATTTTGACAAATATAGAGTTAATAAGTTAATAATGAATGATTATCTGTGTCTTGTTATTTTCTCATTTACTGAAAAAGAAATGTTAAAGAAAATTAACATTTAAAAATAAAAAAAGATCAAGTTAAAACAGCAATATTTTCTTACAATGTGGGTTTCTGTTTGCGTCTTGGTCCCTTGGTTTCAACCTGGTCGATCTGTACATCTTCAGCTTAAGGGTGGAGACTGTCCAAATAATAATTGTGATGTAAATACACATTAAGCCTCCTATGACAAGCTAAATTCCTTTTAAAACACACACACAGTGCATTAGTGACTAATGGAGGAGACTGGTAAACATCTAGTAAATTTAAAGGAACATTATGCAACAGTTTTACCTTAAAATAACAGCTTCAGAATCACTGTGATGCTTCACTGACCTGTAATAGGGAGAATAGGGCCTCCATCTTTGCTACTGTGATCTGCAGACCACTGTTGAAGCTAACCCCTCCCTCCACCTTCCCAATGATTTCAGTAAATTACAGTAAAAATGAATTACACTAAAGGGCCCCAAGAGTAAAAAAGGAGTAGTTCACTGAAAAAGCTAATTTACACTTCTACCTTTAAGTCTACATCAACAAAAATGAAGGTGGGTAACGCAGCCACTCATTACTATGTACATTAGCCTTATGTTCCAGTGTAATATTACAGCAGCTTGTTGCGGCTAGTTTACTATATTTTGTGTAAATTAGATTTGTTTTTTGTGAACCGTTCCATGCCAACTGCAAAACAGTTGGGTCAAACTGAAATGTCAAGTCAACCTTTAGTACATCTGTTTAAGAAGAAAGTACATAAAAACCCAGCAGCAATTTTGGCTTTCAGGGAGGTGCTCACATTCACTGAAATTTTAAATGCAGCAGCATCTTTCTCAACTCAAGAGACACAAAAAAAAAACAAGAAAAAAGAGGGACAATTGATTGTTGGGTTATGAATCAGTTCCATGAGAAAGCACTGGATTGTACCTCATTGAGTACCTCAGTAGTTTGGTTTCAGTATTTGGTCCTGGTCAGTTAGCGGACTACTTTGGACAGGGTATTTCATGACAACTGAATTGCACTTGTTCATGTTTTCATATTAGTATTCAATCCAGATCCTACGTTATCAATTCTGAAACCAGAAATCCAGATTTTTTATAGTTTTCCGCTGGTTGCGGCTGGCCTGGGCGGCCTGGCAGGCGGTGCAGTAATGCTCTGCCCAAAAGGAGGCAACATGTACGCTGTAGTCCCGCCTCCAGGCCATGTAGCGGCGATACTGAGCAGGGTGATGGTCCAGGTAGTTGAGGTATGAGGCGAGGGCTCGTGGTGATTTGAAGTCATGGACATGGATGAAGGCATCTGGCGGAAGGAATCGCTCGTAGTTCTCTCGTGGTGGACCCAGCACCACGGGCACGGCGCCGGCCTGCAGGGCGTTACGCCAAAGCTTCTCTGTGATGTAGTCTGTGTGGAGTGAATTCTCAAAAGCCAAGTAGAACTTATACCCAGAGATGGTCTGCAGGACGCTGTCGTTGACCAGACGAAGTGCACTGCGTCCATAAACATCCACGTGAAGATAACGACGAAGCTTCATGTAAAACTGCACTCTCTCCTGTTCTTCGCTCCAGTTGCTTATCACCCAGGCAACCAGTGCCCGGGTGTCATTGTTGTCACGCTGGTCATTGTTGTTACCATGGCGTCTGCCTTGAAGCTTCTTGGGAAAGTGATTGACATCTCCGTTGCCATGGTGATGACGCCTGAGGTACCCATAGGGCAAGAAGATGTCCGAGCCAAGGCGATAAGACATGGTTAGGTTGAAGACTCCGTTCAGACTGTCCAGCCATGGGGAGTGCGATGGAGACTCGAAGTTCATCCAGATCCACTTCTGGCCTTCAGGGCGTGTAGAAGGAGGGAGCGCATCCTCCTTCGTCACCAGCTCACGGTGGTGCAAGATCACGGCATCTGCATGCGCATACTCACTCCTGTCTATCGTCAGTGCGCATCCGGGCACGCCGTAGCTGGTCGCGCAGTCCGGGAGTGGGTGTGTGTTTCCAAATGGTGACCACCACACAAGGAGCAGGGTCACGTGTGGGTCCGCCTCCTGCGAGTCTGGGGCCTGCAAGTCCTGCGAATCTGAGCGTATGACTGGGGCAAGAGCATGCGGGAAGGCGAGCACGAGCAACACGAGCGCAGGTACAAGCGGTATAAGGATGCGCACACACTTCATGCGCAGCTTTCTCCTCACACACATGAAGAAAATGGCCATAAATACTCACACAGTGGAGTTGTCCACTTTCTGCCTCACTTCAGTCCCCAAACACTCACCACTGCTCTTCTAAAAGCCCCAAAGGCACTGTTAAAGCAACTCTAGGTCGTATTTTTACCTTGAAATTGCAGCTTCGATATCACTGTGATGCTTCACTGACCTGTAATAGGGAGAACAGAGCTAACGTCACAGCAGCTTCAGGCACGGCACTGCAGATACTGCACTATGTAATATGGTTTTTGATTTCAGGACAGTGCTATAAAATTTAATTAGGCTTTTGAACTATAAGGGGAGCCCAGGAGCAAAAATACCAAATCTTACCTAGTGTTGCTTTAATCCCTGAAGTCTTCTGCTTCTATTGTACTTTTCTATTGTACTTCCTCGCTTTTTGCCCCTCTGTTTCCTTGGGCAAAACCCCTTACCTTGCCATCACCTTCTGGATTTACATAAGTGAATCTGCCAGAGAATGTCCTCCCTTTCAGGCTTCACTCCTAATGAAACTAAACAGCTCATATCACCTGCCCCAATAACTGCCCACAGTGCACCTTAGTGCCCTACACTGACTGTTCCTCACAGTCTTCTTTATGTTTTTTGCCCCTTGGCCTCCTGTTTTACACCATCATTCCTGCACAGACTCTTCCATCTAGTCTTCCTCTCTTCACCTCTTTAGGACCCCTCACAGTGTCTTCCTCTCAGTCCTCCTCTTGTGACACTCCTTAAGCACCAGGTTTGCTCCAGTTGTGCCCCTTTAGTTCCCAGCACAGTCTCTTCCTCTTGAAAGTCCTCCTTTAATTCCAAAAACGTTTTATTCTTTCTCTTCTTCCCCCGAGATCCACGAAAAATGCCACCCACACACATACTCCTGCCCTCTCTTCACTCCTCCTCTGAATTAAAAACTCCTTCACTTCTCGACTCTCTCAGCACCTGCAGAACCAGTTCTCCCACTGCTGGGTACTTTCAGCCATCGTGTTCTCGCCCGTTACAGCTCACTTCTCCTTCACTGTCTCTCTCTTGCTCCCTCTCGCTCTCTGTCTGTTTACTTTTCAAGCTGCCATCTACAAACCCTTCAACGTGGCAGCAGGCGCTGGAGCTGCAGCCCAAAGCCTCCTTTGTTTACTCTCCGCTCGGCCACAGAGAGAGAGAGAGAGAGAGAGAGAGAGAGAGAGAGAGAGAGAGAGAGAGAGAGAGGGAGAGAGAGAGAGAGAGAGAGAGAGAGAGAGAGAGAGGTTTCAGATCACTCCCAATAAGCCTGGGCCACAGCTAAAAACAAACACACTCAACCCTGGGCTTAGCTTAGGCTTAAAATCAATCTGAAAGTTTAACGAACGCTCAGTCTATCATTACTGGTGATCTGAATGCTACAAAGCCTTTAAGGAAACCCGCACTGAAAGGGAATCCTCTCATTTTCTATTTATATAAAGGAGTACATTCATTCATTCATTATCTGTAACCCTTATCCAATTCAGGCTCGCAGTGGGTCCAGAGCCTACCCGGAATCATTGGGCGCAAGGCGGGATTACATCCTGGAGGGGGCACCAGTCCTTCAGAGGGCAACACACACACTCACACACTCACACAAACGTACAGACACTTTTGAGTCCCCAATACACCTACCAATGTGTGTTTTTGGACTGTGGGAGAAAACCGGCACACACGGAGGAAACCCACGCAGACACAGGGAGAACACAACACACTCCGCACAGACAGTCACCCGGAGGAAACCCACGGAGACACAGAGAGAACACACCACACTCCTCACAGACAGTCACCCGGAGGAAACCCACACAGACACAGAGAGAACACACCACACTCCTCACAGACAGTCACCCGGAGGAAACCCACATAGACACAGAGAGAACACACCACACTCCTCACAGACAGTCACCTGGAGGAAACCCACGCAGACACAGGGAGAACACACCACACTCCTCACAGACAGTCACCCGGAGGAAACCCACGCAGACACAGAGAGAACACACCACACTCCTCACAGACAGTCACCCGGAGGAAACCCACGCAGACACAGGGAGAACACACCACACTCCTCACAGACAGTCACTCGGAGCGGGACTCGAACCCACAACCTCCAGGTCCCTGGACCTGTGTGACTGCAACACTCCCTGCTGCACAACAGTGCCGCCCTTATAAAGGAATATCGTGGTCAAAATAACTCTCAACCACAAAGTGGGGCGGCACAGTAGCACGACGAGTGGTGTCGCTGTCACCCAGCTCCAGGTTCATAGGGTTGTGCTTTCAATCCCCACCTTGGGTCACTGTCTGTGAGGAGATCGATGTGTTGTCGCGTTGTCTGCACGCGTGTCCTCTGGTTGCTTCCAAGATACCCATTGGTGTGAGTGTGAGAGTGTGTGAGTTTTTATTAATTAATGTTTTTTAATATTAAACTAAACCAGGCTAGTTTTTAAGAACAATACTTGAGGGAAAGGTAAATATAAAAAGGGGAAAGAAAAAAATGCACAAAAAATGTCAAACATCAAAAATTAAGAATAAAGTCAATTAATTAATGGTTAATCAGGTCCATAAAACATCCCTTATGTGATTCCTGAAGATCCAGCTGTGTGAAATGAAGCGGAGCTGTAAGAAGTGTTTGATTTAAGGTCAACTTTAAGGTTGATGATAACGGAAGAGCAGGTGTTAGCAGATACTGACTGTATTAGGGTTTGTAATTATGATGGGGTCTGTCTTAGAAAAACTGAATTAATTAATAACCCAATATATATATTGAGTCTAATATACATAATATAAGAGTCTAATAAATGAATAAAGAACTTGTGTATATTACAATGAGTTATGTAAAGTGGGCCAAGAATAAAAAGAGCAGTGTTTTGTGATGCCCTGTCATGGACTGGTGCCCTGGTGCCACGGCGTGTTTCTGCCTTGCTTCCAATGATTCCAAGGATGACAAACCGTGACCCTAAACCGGATGAGGGGATTAGAGCGGATGAATGAAATGAAGGGTAATAATACAGAGTTGTTCTCCAGTGGCTGCAGTAACAAACTGTGGAGGGCTTTGCATAAGATGCTGGAACACTCTTTTGAGGATTTGTGAGGCTTGACAGAATTCAGCCGCATAAACCTCAGTAAAGTCAGGTACTTATGTTGGACGACTAGTTCTTGATCGCAGACACCACTCTCTTTGGCAACTCTTCCCAAAAAGTACTGGACGGTCCAACATTCCCATTTTTCCAAAGCCTAATGCTGGGATGTTTGAGGAAACATGTTTCATAGGCCCAATGTATTTCAATCTTTTCTGTAATAAGTTAAACACATGTTTTAATGGCGTTTTTTTGTGTATTTTCACGGCTCAGACGCATGGAAGTTCAGAAGCTAGACAAAAGTGCCCCTGGTGTTTGACAAGTGAGTGCCAAATGACTGTGTTTTGTAGTTTCACATCTCTGGTGCCTCACGGGTTCCTCAAATCCACTATAAGCTCAATTGAGCACTTCTTTTTTGGACTGGAGGTGATAAAACACTGGAGCAGAATTGTTGTCCTTGAATAAAAGCCCTTAGAGCCCAACTCGTTCCAGTGACAGGAGGCTGTCAGTGGGCTTGCATTCCCCCTGAGGGCACATGCGCCGCTCTCACAGAGAGTAACACACTCCTCTCTGTGTTTTTCCACTTTCAAACAATAGCCCCTCAGTACACGCTGGAGGAAATGTATTCCATCAACTCTCTCTGTGGTTGAGGGCGAAAGCTACACTTGTGAATTAAACATATACATTAACAAAGCTCACTCGCTCATGTTGAGAAACTGTTCCCTGAGGGGTTGTTATTCAGTGCTACCCATCAAACACACTGTGTCCTACTTGAATCTCTGTTTGTAGTTTCAAGGTTTTGTTTGTTGCCCCTTTTCTACTTCTTTATATCAATTTACTGCCTGTAAACCACAGTGAAACACAACTCTTTTATATTAGTTCATTTTAATACATATTTACAGCCATTTATACAATGGATTCATTAGAGCATCATAATTTTTTAAAGATATAGTAGTCATAGGAAGATTAGTAATACATATATTAGTCAATTAAAGTGACAGTAATAAATACATGCGTTGTTAATGGCATTTGTTTGCCTTGTTCTCAGTTAATAGACCTTATGTTTGGTTATAAACCACCTTTAAAATCAAGGAACACATGACGTTTGAGAAAACAGAGGTGGAGACCTATACGAAAGAATACATAACAAATATTTACACAATTGAATATTTTTAAAACCCTGACACTGGGGTAAATAAATGAGAAGGAACAGCACATAGCTTATTGTTTTCTCTGCTCTAACACATCATTCATTTCACAGTTGACTGCCGGCTCGTCGAAGCTGATAAATAGAACGAGGTGTGTTTCATAAGGAACTATGCCGTGCAAATATTTATCCAGAACCAAAAGAATCTGACCCATTGTAAAGACCGATTTTAGTCTTAAAGGAGCAATCAGTCATTTTGAGCACCTTAAACAAGCAACCAATAGTAAACACTTCACGCTTCAAAGAACAGTTACGCCTCTTGGGGGCCACCATGATTTTAAAACAGGTTTCGGACAGAATCACTGAGATCATTAGGTGCCATTATAAAACGTTTGTGTGTGCGGTGTATGGTTCAAACCAAAATTCTCCACATGATATAATAAAGCAGGAAGTCAAGCAAGTGAAGAAACACCAGTAAGGTCAGTAAATGTTGTTACATGGCTCGGTCATTTCGAACAGGTTGTAATTGGCGCTGGTTCTGAGAGCAATATCAAAGGCCCTTTCCCCAGCGCTGTTCCTCATTTCTACCTGGAGGGAGCGCTGTGACAGCAGCAGTTCCAAAGTTTGAGCTGCAGCAGGGTTTCCGGCAGCCAGTTGCAGGGCTGTGAGACCACCGCTCGTCATTTCGTTGACCCTCGCCCCTCGACGCAGTAAACAGGATGCCATGGCAGTGTGCCCCCAGCGGGAGGCGCTGTGGAGCGGTGTCCAGCCATCCACTGTCCTTGCGTGAAGCTCTGCCCCTGCATCCAGGAGAGCTGAGGCCATGGAGAGATGACCGTTGTATGCTGCACGGTGGAGAGGAGTGTAACGGTCGTCATCACGGCAGTTCACCAGGGAGGCGTCTGTGTCCAGGAGGCGCTTCACTGTGGACAACTAAGGGATATGAATAATTCAATTAGATCAGCATCATTATTAGAGTCTGACAAACGGACAGGGAGTCATTATTAATCAGCAGCAACACAGCTCCAGGGACCTGGAGGTTGTGGGTTCAAGTCCCGCTCCGGGTGACCGTCTGTGAGGAGTGCGGTGTGTTCTCCCTGTGTCTGCGTGGGTTTCCTCCGGGTGACTGTCTGTAAGGAGTTGGTGTGTTCTCCCTGTGTCTGCGTGGGTTTCCTCCGGGTGACTGTCTGTGAGGAGTGTGGTGTGTTCTCCCTGTGTCCGCGTGGGTTTCCTCTGGGTGACTGTCTGTGAGGAGTGTGGTGTGTTCTCCCTGTGTCTGCGTGGGTTTCCTCTGGGTGACTGTCTGTGAGGAGTGTGGTGTGTTCTCCCTGTGTCCGCGTGGGTTTCCTCCGGGTGACTGTCTGTGAGGAGTGTGGTGTGTTCTCCCTGTGTCCGCGTGGGTTTCCTCTGGGTGACTGTCTGTGAGGAGTGTGGTGTGTTCTCCCTGTGTCTGTGTGGGTTTCCTCCGGGTGACTGTCTGTGAGGAGTGTGGTGTGTTCTCCCTGTGTCCGCGTGGGTTTCCTCTGGGTGACTGTCTGTGAGGAGTGTGGTGTGTTCTCCCTGTGTCCGCGTGGGTTTCCTCTGGGTGACTGTCTGTGAGGAGTGTGGTGTGTTCTCCCTGTGTCTGCGTGGGTTTCCTCTGGGTGACTGTCTGTAAGGAGTTGGTGTGTTCTCCCTGTGTCCGCGTGGGTTTCCTCCGGGTGCTCCGGCTTCCCCCCACGCTCCAAAAACACACATTGGTAGGTGGATTGGAGACTCAAAAGTGTCCGTAGGTGTGAGTGTGTGAGTGTGTGTGTTGCCCTGTGAAGGACTGGCGCCCCCTCCAGGGTGTATTCCCGCATTGCGCCCAATGATTCTCTGGACCCACCGCTACCCTGAACTGGATAAGCACTTACAGGTAATGAATGAATGAATTATATTGAATATCTGTTTGCTGTTGTTAGCATTTGGATTACGTTTAATTGCACAACATAAAGCGAGTAAAAACCTGCCCATAAGCTCATCAGAAGAATTTAAACACAGCGCAGCAGGTTTCAATTTGTGCCGTTTTGCTTAGTTCTCTTCCTTTGCTGTTTCTTTTTTGTCCACTCTCATTCTCTCACCTAACCTTAACCCTAACCCTAGCTTTAAAAGTTGCGTCTGGATCTTGTCAGTGAACTATGAGGGTGAAAAACCAAAAACTAAACTAATTCATTTTTCTACATTAACTGTAATCAAGGTAAAATGTTCCATTAATTGTGATATTAATTGCAGTCATATTGCCCAGCACTAGCTCTGGACATGTCTATTTTACACAGATTAACCCTTCCTCTGCTCACATAAACATGTCTCTGGCTCCGTGAGATGCTCAGATGGGGGCACAGTAAAACTCTAATGAGACGGCACTCGACGAGGAATTGGGAGCTGAATCAGAACGACTGGTTTATCTCATATTTTCAACTTGGACACCCCTCATAAAACTGCCTTGTTTGTCCTGTGTGTTGGTAGACTGCATGTTCACACATGTGTACATACAAAGCACTGGACAAAGGAGATTTTCATAATATGTCTCCTTTAAGGTGCTCAGATACCCATCTTTGGAGTTGAAAGCGTGAATGAAATGAGATACTGGAACACTGATACCTGAGCCACAGCTCACCATGCTCAAACACAAGCAATGTCTACAGTGCCCCGCCACATGTAGAGAACCCAGCTTACGTCTAAGACACAGGAACACTCTTCCCTCCAATAATCCAGCAGAGCAACTCTTACTCCACTTAAATATACACTTAAAAAGTTTTTAAACATATGGGGAAATGTGTGGACTGGGCCTCATGTACAGAGGGGTAGCTATGTATTTCTTTGGAGAACTGAAAGCAAGTCAATGGAAGCAACACTAGACTTAGTACATACATAAACATCTAACATGGTTCAGTTTAAAATTGATTCATAACATCATTTATTTATCTTCTCTGTTGCTCATAAACATTTACATAAACTTGTAAATGTCACTTAACAGTGAATAAAAATAAAACTAAATGAACAAGTCTGTGATGTGGGTCGTGAATGGACCCAGGACTTGAGGGAATCTCATAAAGTGAGAAGTAAGTAGGCGTTTGTAATAAAGTGGTGAGAAATAGATTCCATTCCAGTATCTGCATTTATATATATATATAACAGTAAACATGAACTTACTGAACTGTGCCCAGACACGATGAACAGCAGCCTTTAAGTTTCAGGCTTTTTTTTTCATAAACACTCTCACAGGCAGCACGGTGGCGCAGCAGGTTAGTGTCGCAGTCACATAGCTCCAGGGACCTGGAGGTTGTGGGTTTGATTCCCGCTCCGGGTGACTGTCTGTGAGGAGTTGGTGTGTTCTCCCCGTGTCCGCGTGGGTTTCCTCCGGGTGACTGTCTGTGAGGAGTGTGGTGTGTTCTCCCTGTGTCTGCGTGGGTTTCCTCCGGGTGACTGTCTGTGAGGAGTGTGGTGTGTTCTCCCTGTGTCTGCGTGGGTTTCCTCCGGGTGACTGTCTGTGAGGAGTGTGGTGTGTGTTCTCCCTGTGTCTGCGTGGGTTTCCTCCGGGTGACTGTCTGTGAGGAGTGTGGTGTGTTCTCTCTGTGTCTGCGTGGGTTTCCTCCGGGTGACTGTCTGTGAGGAGTGTGGAGTGTTCTCCCTGTGTCTGCGTGGGTTTCCTCCGGGTGACTGTCTGTGAGGAGTGTGGTGTGTTCTCTGTGTGTCTGCGTGGGTTTCCTCCGGGTGACTCTGTGAGGAGTGTGGTGTGTTCTCCCTGTGTCTGCGTGGGTTTCCTCTGGGTGACTGTCTGTGAGGAGTGTGGTGTGTTCTCTCTGTGTCTGCGTGGGTTTCCTCTGGGTGACTGTCTGTGAGGAGTGTGGAGTGTTCTCCCTGTGTCTGCGTGGGTTTCCTCCGGGTGACTGTCTGTGAGGAGTGTGGTGTGTTCTCTGTGTGTCTGCGTGGGTTTCCTCCGGGTGACTCTGTGAGGAGTGTGGTGTGTTCTCCCTGTGTCTGCGTGGGTTTCCTCTGGGTGACTGTCTGTGAGGAGTGTGGTGTGTTCTCCCTGTGTCTGCGTGGGTTTCCTCCGGGTGACTGTCTGTGAGGAGTGTGGTGTGTTCTCTGTGTGTCCGCGTGGGTTTCCTCCGGGTGACTGTCTGTGAGGAGTGTGGTGTGTTCTCCCTGTGTCCGCGTGGGTTTCCTCCGGGTGACTGTCTGTGAGGAGTGTGGTGTGTTCTCTCTGTGTCTGCGTGGGTTTCCTCCAGGTGCTCCGGTTTCCTCCCACAGTCCAAAAACACACGTTGGTAGGTGGATTGGCGACTCAAAAGTGTCCGTAGGTGTGAGTGAATGTGTGTGTCTGTGTTGCCCTGTGAAGGACTGGCGCCCCCTCCAGGGTGTATTCCCGCCTTGCGCCCAATGATTCCAGGTAGGCTCTGGACCCACCGCGACCCTGAACTGGATAAGGGTTACAGATAATGAATGGATGGATGGAAACACTCTCACACTCCTTTTCTGTCTCTACTCTAGATTTTAGAAGTTCTTATGTGAGAAGTTGGAGAGATTTGCTGGAACTTGATGGCATTTAACATAATGAAAGTTGCCCTTTTCTTCACAAATTAAACACAACAGCTTCATTTTGCATCAAGACATGCCTTTACAGCAAGGAAAAAACACAGGCCTCAACCTCAGAATAGATTCTCTTAATCCAAAATGAATGGCATTGTTTTTATGCATTGTGGGGACATTATATAGAAACCTCTTCATTTTATGGACACATAGCTATACATTACCCATCATTACTAACCCTAACATATAACCTGAAAAGTAATGGAGTAGTTTCATTGTCAGCAAAGATGTCAGCGAGATCAGTATTGGATACAATGCCGTGAATGATCTTCATGCACAAACGTGCAACATTAAGGCCAGGGAAACGGAAAGGTTTTATGATGAATTTCAACCTGAATTTGACAAGAACTGCAGTCAAGTTGGTAATCATTCATTCATTGTTTGGAAGTGCTTATCCAGTTCAGGCCGCAGTGGGTCTGGAGCCTATCCAGGAAAACACAATGGATTCATTGTCATTTTTAGACTGTGGGAGGACACCCAAGCACCTGGAAGAAACCCACACAGGCACAGGGAGGACACACCAATCTCTGTACACACAGTGGCCAGAGGCAGGTCTCAAACCCTAGAGCCCTGGAGACATTTAAACACCAGATCACCCACCAGCTGGAATTCACCAAAACCAAACTGACTACATGCTCTGCATCAAGAGATGGGAAATAAAGACGTGGGAGCGGTGGATGGATTTTTCTTACTTACATCCCTTATTAAGAATAAATGACAGACTGGCACTGGGCAGAGCAAAACACTTTAAAATGTAGTGATATGTCTCTTAAAACAAAAAATATCAGAACCGTCCAGACTATGGTTATTTCTGTGGTTCTTTATGGATGTGTAAAAAATAAAAGCAGGAACAGAATATTGATGGATTTGAAATGGGAAAAGAGGACACTGGACCAAATCACGGACCACTTTATCCTTCATTTAGACCCCCACATAAACAAACAGCAGCCAGACAATTTTAAAGACGTTATGAGAAGAATTAATTAATTGGAAATGACAATTTTACTTGGAATGTTTGAATCTAAAGGCGGAAGAGGAAGCCAGCAACAGGATGGATGATACAAATAAAGAAATGATGAATGAGCCATTAAAGGCCTGAAGAGTAGGCCTTTCACCATAGCCATGTTTTGTGCTTGATATATTGTCCCACAAAGAATTAACCTAATTTTTGTCATTTTGGGGCCATTTCATGCCACTAATGTAATGATAAGATAAAGGCATAACCCTCGTAAGAGCAATTAACGTTTAGCAAAAATTCAGCTATTTGGAACATTCAGACATTACGGAGCCCCTGGAGGGACATGGTGAGAATTTCTTTTTAGAGAAAAATTTCATGAGCACCGCTCAGCATGTCGTGGGCACCGCTCAGTAAGTCGTGGGCACCGCTCAGCATGTCGGGGGCACCGCTCAGCAAGTCGTGGGCACCGCTCAGCAAGTCGTGGGCACCGCTCAGCAAGTCGTGGGCACCGCTCAGCATGTCGGGGGCACCGCTCAGCAAGTCGTGGGCACCGCTCAGCAAGTCGTGGGCACCGCTCAGCATGTCGGGGGCACCGCTCAGCATGTCGGGGGCACCGCTCAGCATGTCGTGGGCACCGCTCAGCATGTCGTGGGCACCGCTCAGCAAGTCGTGGGCACCGCTCAGCATGTCGTGGGCACCGCTCAGCAAGTCGTGGGCACCGCTCAGCAAGTCGTGGGCACCGCTCAGTAAGTCGTGGGCACCGCTCAGCAAGTCGTGGGCACCGCTCAGCATGTCGGGGGCACCGCTCAGCATGTCGGGGGCACCGCTCAGTAAGTCGTGGGCACCGCTCAGCATGTCGTGGGCACCGCTCAGCATGTCGTGGGCACCGCTCAGCAAGTCGTGGGCACCGCTCAGCATGTCGGGGGCACCGCTCAGCAAGTCGTGGGCACCGCTCAGCAAGTCGTGGGCACCGCTCAGCATGTCGGGGGCACCGCTCAGCAAGTCGTGGGCACCGCTCAGCAAGTCGTGGGCACCGCTCAGCATGTCGGGGGCACCGCTCAGCATGTCGTGGGCACCGCTCAGCATGTCGGGGGCACCGCTCAGCATGTCGGGGGCACCGCTCAGCATGTCGTGGGCACCGCTCAGCATGTCGTGGGCACCGCTCAGCAAGTCGTGGGCACCGCTCAGCATGTCGTGGGCACCGCTCAGCAAGTCGTGGGCACCGCTCAGCAAGTCGTGGGCACCGCTCAGTAAGTCGTGGGCACCGCTCAGCAAGTCGTGGGCACCGCTCAGCATGTCGGGGGCACCGCTCAGCATGTCGGGGGCACCGCTCAGCATGTCGTGGGCACCGCTCAGCATGTCGTGGGCACCGCTCAGCAAGTCGTGGGCACCGCTCAGCAAGTCGTGGGCACCGCTCAGTAAGTCGTGGGCACCGCTCAGCATGTCGGGGGCACCGCTCAGCATGTCGGGGGCACCGCTCAGCATGTCGGGGGCACCGCTCAGTAAGTCGTGAGCACCGCTCAGTAAGTCGTGAGCACCGCTCAGTAAGTCGTGAGCACCGCTCAGTAAGTCGTGAGAACCGCTCAGTAAGTCGTGAGCACCGCTCAGTATGTAGTGAGCACCGCTCAGTAAGTCGTGAGAACCGCTCAGTAAGTCGTGAGAACCGCTCAGTATGTATTGAGCACCGCTCAGTATGTATTGAGCACCGCTCAGTAAGTCGTGAGCACCGCTCAGTAAGTCGTGAGAACCGCTCAGTAAGTCGTGAGCACCGCTCAGTAAGTCGTGAGAACCGCTCAGTAAGTCGTGAGCACCGCTCAGTAAGTCGTGAGCACCGCTCAGTAAGTCGTGAGAACCGCTCAGTAAGTCGTGAGCACCGCTCAGTAAGTCGTGAGCACCGCTCAGTAAGTCGTGAGAACCGCTCAGTAAGTCGTGAGCACCGCTCAGTAAGTCGTGAGCACCGCTCAGTATGTAGTGAGCACCGCTCAGTAAGTCGTGAGCACCGCTCAGTAAGTCGTGAGCACCGCTCAGTAAGTCGTGAGAACCGCTCAGTAAGTCGTGAGCACCGCTCAGTATGTAGTGAGCACCGCTCAGTACTTCGTGAGCACCGCTCAGTAAGTCGTGAGAACCGCTCAGTAAGTCGTGAGAACCGCTCAGTAAGTCGTGAGCACCGCTCAGTAAGTCGTGAGCACCGCTCAGTAAGTCGTGAGCACCTCTCAGTATGTAGTGAGCACCGCTCAGTAAGTCGTGAGCACCGCTCAGTAAGTCGTGAGCACCGCTCAGTAAGTCGTGAGAACCGCTCAGTAAGTCGTGAGAACCGCTCAGTAAGTCGTGAGCACCGCTCAGTAAGTCGTGAGCACCTCTCAGTATGTAGTGAGCACCGCTCAGTAAGTCGTGAGCACCGCTTAGTAGAGACATAAAGGTTATTCCATGTTAGAAAATAAAGCCACAAGCCTCTAAATATTTAGCCTGATGATCTGTACTCTCCCAAAATAACGTGATGTGACTTTAAACAGTTAAATAGGTCTCCGTCAATGATGGAGGAGCTACAGCACACCCTCTCCTTCCCTGCCATGTTGCCAGACAAAGAAACAAAGTGGTGCTCGCGAGATTTTTCGCTAAAAATAAATTCTCACCATGTCCCTTCAGGGGCTCCGTACAATGGGCAATATTGATATCAGAAATTACTGAAGTCCATATATTTATTCATATGTTTCATATAATTTATGATGAGAGCTACAGAAGGCAGAATATTCTGGAGAAACTCTATCCAGGAGTCAGAATAGACTCCACGGCCTGTAATAATAATAACCGTAATTAATTTATTTACATTAACGAGTCCAGCGTGTGGTCACCAAAATGAACACGAGTCCCCAAAATATGTTTGTGTAAATCAGTAAAACCTGGCCCACACACACACACACACACACACACACACACACCGAGTATAAAGTGGCGTAACCTTTTAAAATTCAACACATTTCAGTCGTTGATACATATTAACTTTAGTTTAAAATGAAATGCTTCAGTGCAGAAAAACTACACCCGAGATGAAGGAAAACTTCAGTAAACGTAACTTTTTAATAAACCTCCACATTAAATCAAGTCACTTTACCCTAAGTCTTTCTGACCTCAGTGCTACCAACCCACTGACACAGTTCAGTTCAGAACCGACACGATAATAACCTTAATGACCAGCTGGATATTAAAAATGAAAGATTTTTGCCGGAGGGGACCTTGGAGACTTTTCCATTGCACTTCAGTGAACTCTATTTTCAGGCAGATCACATCAGAGCTCTCTCAGCAGGACCACCCCCCCCACACACACACACACACAAATTGAAATTGAGAGAAATGTGAAAGAAATTAACAGCTGCTTATTCTATTCCCTTATTCCTGCACACACACACACACACACACACACAAGCAGATGTGTGCGCACACGCAGCATTAAAAGATTTAATGTTTTCAAACATCAGGCAAATACCCTTCAGGTAGAGCATGTAACTCAATTTTGAGACTGAACTTTGGATGTGTGTCAAAAGATGCCTACACATATTTAAAAGAAATCAAAGTGAGAAAACTGGAATATTCATTTTAAGGGGCACATCCTCCAAGTACACAACTTCCTACACCATCTGGAATCAGCCAGTGAAAGGTCTTCCAGCAGTGCAACTTCATTTCAGGCAGCGTTTTAGGAAAATTTGCATCCAATAAATTGACTCTCTGCAGATGTATGTATTTTACACTGCGTAAGAAGATATAGATCCCTTATTCTGTTCCTTTCTGCAGCCCAAAGCATGAGCTCCGCTGGATTGCTTTCCAATCTGAGCTCCTGCTGCTTGTACCACTCCTCGCTGTGATGGCCTTCATCTTTATCATCATCTTCGCCCTCTTCATCCTCCCAGGCACTCTCTGTCCCAATGGGTATCATATGACCGTGAGACTCGTGCAGCTCCAGCTGGTTAAATCCTTCCGGAAACTTCATCTCCTGTTAAACACTTACAGAGACTTTGTTTGAGAGGGAGGAATCAAATCATAATGAATATTAGATTGTCTCCTAAAAATGCTATATTCATGCTTATTACATATGAGACTCTGGATAAAGTATTAATAAAAACCTAACTGGATTCTGAATATATATCGGTCAATGAGATACACATTTTTTTCTTAATTTTACAATCACACACAGTACATCATTTATTGCTCTGCATACATTGTTAGCCACATTTCACCCTGATCTTCAAATGGTTTTGTTTTTGGTGCTCACTATTGTGAACATGCTGGTGTTTTTAAACAGTGTCAACTCACTGTCCACTCTAATAGACAGGCCTGCCACATTGTAGATGCAAAATCAAGAAACACTAGCTCATTTAATGCTGTGGTGGTCCTTGTATTAAATGTATTTATGGGTCTTGTATTAAACACAATAATAGAGCTTAATTTGCAGAATAACACTCACCACTCTTCAGTGCAGCAAGCAGAGAATCTCTACGCAGCCAGAAACATGGGTTTAGGCTCAAATTGCGCCATACGCCCTACTTAGTGCACTACAATATACAATCGAAAGACATCTCCGTATAATTAATGCATTGTATATCGATTATATAGCCATGTAAACATTTACTAAGTTACCGGACTCTTTATCGAATATTGATGGAACTATGCGTTTCAGAAAAAGTAGTGTTTATATCCATATCTAGTGCACTATGTAGGGAATGTAGAGGAATTATGTTCACACCCATTAAAACGGCGCTAGAGTCACAACTTCCTTTTGGCGCTTAGTATGTTGGGAAATGTAGTTTTAAAAAGCATTACAAAAGCTTTTCAGCGTACGGAAGAACTACAAAACCCATGATGCACCGCGCGAGGTCGAAATCCGGGGGAGGGAAATTTCACGTGCAGTTTTCAGAGGTGAATGTAAGATGTGTTTTTTTTTTGCACGATTTAACAAACTATTCCCTTTAAATACACTGCTTAATGACTGAATGATTTAGTGTTTTGTAGTCAGGGACATATTCCTAACTTATAATATAGACCAGAAGTTGATAGTAGCTCTGTAAACATTATATTTACTGTAATTTATGACTATGGTAAATATGGTAAGATTAATTACAGTGATGTATCTATATCCTGACGTCTGATATGTCCTGCAGATTTGGCTTTGTTTTAGTTTTGTATTTGAACACCGGAAAACATTAATTAAACGTGATTTGTATTTTTATTTTTCAACTCTGATAAAGAAATACAAAGTAAACTAATAAAACAACACTGTGTTGTCATTGTGCTACTGTGATGATACAGTGTGTACCATTCAGTTAAGACACTAAATAGACCTCCTTGCTCCTACATTCATTGTCCATTTTTTCTGCTCCACTTACCACTTTTTTAAGACACTTTGTACTTCTTAAATAACAGACTGTAGTCCATCTGTGGCTTTGCGTACATTGTTAACTCACTCAGTGCTGCAGTGACACTGACTTTGCAGTGGCATGTTGGTATGTTCTGCTGGTACAAGTGGATCAGACACGGCAGTGCTCCTGGAGATATGTCCTTCACTTGTGTTCACAGGATGAGGTTGGCTCATTATTTTTGGATGAACTGTTTAGAGGTGGACAATTAAGATGTGTCTAATAGAGTGGTCAGTGAATGAGCGCCACACCACCACAATGTCCGTGTCACTGCAGTGAATGCAGAATGTTAGATCACTCAAATAATACTTGTTTTGTGGTAGTCATGTGTGCAAAATCTATATAGTACACGCAGTTTTTAAAATGGACACTAAATATATAAATAGAAGGGTCTTTGAATGTTTTGGTTGAGTGGTGTATGTCTGTAAGAGCTCTCTAGCTCTTAACTACTGTACTTTAATCACTTATTTTTATTGATGTGTTATTGACCCTTTCATATTCTGTTTTCAGATTGTTTGGCTGTTGACATTTTTATTTTTTTAAAACTTGCTTGCTGATGATCACACTGTTTACCCACTCAGTATGACGTCATCTGGAAATGCAATGTAAGTGCACACATTTAACTCTAGCTGATGTGACAGATTTTTTTTAATGTGTGTGGGATTATCGCAGTAAGCAGCCTCGGGCATGTATTTACTGTGTTTATGAGTCCAGAATGTTTTAGACATCCTTTATAATGAGCAAATCCAGGTAATTTAAAGTTCTTGGACACACTACTGGGTTTTGGAACAATAGAGCTGTGTTCTCAGGAGCTATGGGGACATCCAGTACCTTTGGGAAGTTTTAGAGTATTGTTTATAAGCCAGAGATAATCATCCAAAACCAGTACCAGTCCTTTTCAGTCAGTGCCATCAAACAGTCACAGAAATGTTCCCAAAAAATATTCGAAAATAGTCAAAACATGGATATATGATGACAAACTAGATATGGTTAATATCCTTAATTTCTGAAAAATATTTTAATGAGCAAGTATTCTGAAATATTTTTTTAATAAATGAAACATATTTCCGTTATGGAATCTCTGTTACATAAATGACTCACCATTCTGTTGGCTTGGCTTCAGGGATGACGAGGACACCTTTAAAATTCTCATTGCCACGGATGTCCACCTGGGCTTCCTGGAAAAAGATGCTGTGCGAGGAAATGATACTTTTGTGACATTTGACGAGATTATGAAATGTGCAAAAGAAAACGAGGTGAGAAGTGTATTTCACATAAACACACACATTATCAGCATGTGTTCTATTCACCAAGGACAACTTGTTCAGGAAAGTTGCAGTGGAGAAAATGTTAAATCCAATGAAAATATGGACAAATAACAATGTACAGGAACAGGAAAGTGTTTACCTTTTAAGTTCTTTTTTGGCAGCCATCACTTTTTAAAAATGCATAATGGTTTCTGTCCTCATGTCCTGAACAGGCCTTAAATCAAGTGTTGAATGAAGTATTCCTAAGTAACCTGAAGTCAAAACCAAGAAAACCCCTTCCATTATGAAATGACTGCCTAGCTTGCCTTCTTTTACCTGTCCATAAAACTGGTATAGAACACTAGGTCATTTTATGGGACAATTTCTTTGAAATGAACTCCAGGTGGATTTTGTGCTACTGGGTGGAGATCTGTTCCATGACAACAAGCCGTCCAGAAAGACGATGCACAGCTGTTTGGAGATCATGAGGAAATACTGCATGGGGGACAAACCCATTCTCTTCGACATCATCAGTGACCAGGCCGTCAACTTCAGCAACAGCAAGTAAGACTCCATCTCTTTCAGTTTTAAGAAAGGTATATTAAGGGACGTAAATTTAAATAGGACCTCTCTGATATAAATCTACACAGCTCCAGGGACCTGTGTCTGTGTGGGTTTCCTCCGGGTGACTGTCTGTGAAGAGTGTGGTGTGTTTCCCTGTATCTGCGTGGGTTTCCTCCGGGTGACTGTCTGTGAGGAGTGTGGTGTGTTCTCTCTGTGTCTGCGTGGGTTTCCTCTGGGTGACTGTCTGTGAGGAGTGTGGTGTGTTCTCTCTGTGTCTGCGCGGGTTTCCTCCGGGTGACTGTCTGTGAAGAGTGTGGTGTGTTCTCCCTGTATCTGCGTGGGTTTCCTCCGGGTGACTGTCTGTGAGGAGTGTGGTGTGTTCTCTCTGTGTCTGCGTGGGTTTCCTCTGGGTGACTGTCTGTGAGGAGTGTGGTGTGTTCTCTCTGTGTCTGCGCGGGTTTCCTCCGGGTGACTGTCTGTGAAGAGTGTGGTGTGTTCTCTCTGTGTCTGCGCGGGTTTCCTCCGGGTGACTGTCTGTGAAGAGTGTGGTGTGTTCTCCCTGTTTCTGCATAGGTTTCTTCCGGGTGACTGTCTGTGAGGAGTGTGGTGTGTTCTCCCTGTGTCTGCGTGGGTTTCCTCTGGGTGACTGTCTGTAAGGAGTGTGGTGTGTTCTCCCTGTGTCTGGGTGGGTTTCCTCTGGGTGACTGTCTGTAAGGAGTGTGGTGTGTTCTCCCTGTATCTGCGTGGGTTTCCTCCGGGTGACTGTCTGTGAGGAGTGTGGTGTGTTCTCTCTGTGTCTGCGTGGGTTTCCTCCGGGTGACTGTCTGTGAGGAGTGTGGTGTGTTCTTCCTGTGTCTGCGTGGGTTTCCTCCGGGTGACTGTCTGTGAGGAGTGTGGTGTGTTCTCTCTGTGTCTGCGTGGGTTTCCTCCGGGTGACTGTCTGTGAGGAGTGTGGTGTGTTCTTCCTGTGTCTGCGTGGGTTTCCTCCGGGTGACTGTCTGTGAGGAGTGTGGTGTGTTCTCTCTGTGTCTGCGTGGGTTTCCTCCGGGTGACTGTCTGTGAGGAGTGTGGTGTGTTCTCTCTGTGTCTGCGTGGGTTTCCTCCGGGTGACTGTCTGTGAGGAGTGTGGTGTGTTCTCTCTGTGTCTGCGTGGGTTTCCTCCGGGTGACTGTCTGTGAGGAGTGTGGTGTGTTCTCTCTGTGTCTGCGTGGGTTTCCTCCGGGTGACTGTCTGTGAGGAGTGTGGTGTGTTCTTCCTGTGTCTGGGTGGGTTTCCTCCGGGTGACTGTCTGTGAGGGGTGTGGTGTGTTCTCCCTGTGTCTGGGTGGGTTTCCTCCGGGTGACTGTCTGTGAGGAGTGTGGTGTGTTCTCTCTGTGTCTGCGTGGGTTTCCTCCGGGTGACTGTCTGTGAGGAGTGTGGTGTGTTCTCTCTGTGTCTGCGTGGGTTTCCTCCGGGTGACTGTCTGTGAGGAGTGTGGTGTGTTCTTCCTGTGTCTGGGTGGGTTTCCTCCGGGTGACTGTCTGTGAGGGGTGTGGTGTGTTCTCCCTGTGTCTGCGTGGGTTTCCTCCGGGTGACTGTCTGTGAGGAGTGTGGTGTGTTCTCTCTGTGTCTGCGTGGGTTTCCTCCGGGTGACTGTCTCTGAGGAGTGTGGTGTGTTCTTCCTGTGTCTGCGTGGGTTTCCTCCGGGTGACTGTCTGTGAGGAGTGTGGTGTGTTCTCTCTGTGTCTGGGTGGGTTTCCTCCGGGTGACTGTCTGTGAGGAGTGTGGTGTGTTCTCCCTGTGTCTGCGTGGGTGTGGTGTGTTCTACCTTGAAAATATTCTCATCTGCAAAAGTGTGACCCTGCAGAAAATTTTCTGGAACCACTGGCATGAATAAATATGATTGTCCCCATATTGGGGACCTGTTGTTTGGGGCATAAATTGGTTCATTCTGGGACAACTGAACAATTTGAATTCTCTTGAGCAAAGGGAAGTATAATCATTTTTTATGAATGTTGCTCCAAGGATTGATCTTTAAAATATTTTCCTTTCTTTTTTTTTAAAGACTTTTTTCAAACCAAAAACTTTTTCAAACCAAGCCTCTCACTTTACCCCGCTCGGACCTTTGGTATCGTTCAACAGGAGACATTTTAACTTTGAACTTTCCTGAAATGTTGTAACGATTTTTTGATCTCTCTTGTCCACTTTGTCAGGTTCCCATGGGTGAACTACCAAGACGAAAATCTCAACATTTCTATCCCTGTCTTCAGTGTCCATGGAAACCATGATGATCCAACTGGGGTAAGAGAAGGATAGAGACGAAAATTTGGGGAGAGAATGAGTTAAAAAAAAAAGGAAAATACACATAGAGGGGAGAGAGAGAGATGAATAATAGAGGAGAGAATAATCATGCTTTTACTTACTGAGAGTGAGAGAAAGTGAAAGAGAGAGAGAGAGAGGATTATATATAGCACCTTAACAGATCCATTGGGCAGATTTACATATCACAACAAGCACAGTCCCATTATCACAGCACTTTGTGAAAGAGTTTGAAAAATCCTCTTAATGCATAAATGGGGAACAGTAACCTTGCCTTATTATCTGACCTTAGAGAAATCCACTACATGGCCAAATGTTTTAGGACACCTGTTTATAAAAGATACTTTTCTGAAACATTAATATTATACTAATCAAAAGTTTGTATACTAGATTTTTGAACAATGCTGTGAGGAATTGATAGCATTCATCCATAAGATTATTAGTGAGGTCAGGTACAGATGAAGAGATATAATTTGGTTCATTTTTTTCTAGCAGTGTCCGTCAAATAAGTGTAATCGTGTTAATCCCAGCAACATTCAGTGATTAATCATGATTAATTTTGTCTTAAAATGCTAGTATTTCCTTGTGTTTTGTCTGGAAGGGAGGTAAAACAAATCAATAGGCGTGCATGGCAAACTGGTTCGATACTTCATTATAACATTTCAGAGTAGTTTTTATGATATTTGAATTAGAATCTCTTAATTTGCTGAGTAAACGTTTCAAGGAGAGAATTAACATCAAACCCAACAAAGCTCAGATAATTGCAAAAAATTGCAACACGCAGTTCCCAGCTGCAACTGTACAGGAGATAAATGTGTGGATTAGGCGAGGTACAAGGAAACAGAAATGCCAAAATTCTCACAGCATCTGTGTGTGTGTGTGTGTGTGTGTGTGTGATTCAAATGTCTGTGTGGAGGCAGAGATGGAAGACAATGGGATATTTAAGAAATTGAATACGGATCACTGTAGAACTGAGATTTTGAATGTCTTTCAGTCTCGGTGGCGACGGCGCTGGATGGAGCTGCGTTTACAAGGCAAATTAGCATGTTTGCCTTTTGTGGATCAGTCAGTGTCTCATGTTGTGTTGGGAAGCTCTGAACTCGATCAACAGTTCTTTAGCTTCGTAGTTAAAGCTTGCCTCCAAGTGTTACCTACAAAGTATAATCTGTCTCTTTGGTCTCCGTTACAGCAGAAACCTTATTGTTTACTGCACGATAATCAAGAGGCTGAATCTGTAGCACACGTCATGAACGGTTCTCCAGCTCTTAAAGGACTTTATATTCTGAGACATGACCGAATTGTACATTTATTAAGTAAGGAGTTTGTATCTATGTGTCGTTCACAGACGGTGATTCATGTGAATGAAAGGGTTAAGGTCGAGTGGTTTTTATCTTTGAACCAGGAGAGGTCACAGGTCGTTTTTAGTAACTGTCTGAATTCTCCTGACATTGTTCTGATTAATGAAGGGAGGAGGAGGGTGGTGATTGTGGAAGTTGGATGTTCTTACGATGGATTTATGGAGTTGTCTTACGCCTCTAAAGTCCTAAAGTATCAGCCACTGATGGAGATTCTTAATGAGAGTGGCGACTCCTGTAAAGTAGCTGACTTTGTGTTTGGAAGTTTAGGGCACGTTCACAGGCTGTGTGTGTGTGTGTGTGTGTGTGTGTGTGTGTCTCTGTGTGTGTGTGTGTGTGTGTGTATGTATGTGTGTGTGTGTGTGTATGTGTGTGTGTGTGTGTGTGTGTGTGGGCGTGGCCTACGGATTGTAGGACTGGGGAAGAAGAAGGCCAAGCACATAGTGAAGTATTGTTCTGTTTCTGCAGTCATAGGGAGTCTGTTTATCTGGAGAAGACGCTGTCCTCTGTCTCCATGAGAAATGCATACTGTGAATTTAATTATGAACTGTGCAATGACTCTGAACCATTATTTGGGTTTTGTATGATATTGTATTTTATATGTTAAATCCAAGTAAAGTATTATAAATGTGTGTGTGTGTGTGTGTGTCAGAAACAGACCGTAAGACAGAATTAGTTACGAGAATTAATTCATATTGCAGCATGAAAATATTACAATGTATTTTATGAACTCAACAGTAGTGACGATGTGTTTACAACTCTTAATCAAACTGCTAATATTTTATTAAAACTTTTTTATTATTTTATAAAAACTGCTAATAATAGGCATTATTAACTTGCATTACAAAAAAGTCACATGCGTTAACTCATCAACATTGACTGCACTCATATTTCCCCTTTATGTTGAGCAGATTGTGTATTGAAATACTCATAATGTAAGCGATTTCCCACTAGGCCACATTTTGAATCGGTTGTGGTGGTTCTTCAACGCTTTAAATAGCAGAAGCAATGAAATATGCTGTATTTTTTGGGCTCTCTGTGGAGCTTTCATGTCCTGTTCTGATTTGCTCTGAATCCTATGCTGACAGATTGGAGCGTGATAGTTTAACACTTGAGGGAGATTTACTTCTGAGAGACTCGGATTTGGATGGAATTTGACAATGCTCTCTAATCTTTTTCACACTGGTTCTGATAAATCTCTGCAGGGGCTGTGTTTCACCATTTTGACATTTTGGGTATAATCCTAGACCCCATGCAAAGAGAGAATAGATGTTCTAGATGTTCTGTTTGTTTCTGGATGAAAATGATTGCGCTTGATTCATGATGGCACCCTCGCTGGGCTCGTCCCACTGGGATGAGATTGTTGCGAAGCTAAAGATTTTTTTGGATACCTGCTTTTCAGACCAAAGAAAGTATGTCTGGTTGTAAAAAGCAGAGAAAATGTGAGTGATATGGCAAAAAATTATATATAAATATATTTAACTGCTTCTGATTTGTCCACCTCATAAATGGCCAAGTAACAACCTCACAATGTCAAAACACTTCCCCTAAGTCCTAAGACCTTCCTTGAAGTGCGCATTGATGATGTTTTATGATGATGTTGAAGGATGAGCTAAAGGGGTGCAAGTATTTCATGCGTCTCTTCAGCTGTGTACATCACTAATTCTCTTTTTGCATTTCGTTTTTAAGATGATATATCGTAATCTCATTCATCTGTGGAGGCATTTGCGACCCACAGACCTTTCTTTACCTGTCTATATTTGCCAAAATAATAAAGTCCCTTTGTCTGTTCCTATATACACTGGAGATATTTGATTCTCAGTGCCTTTTTGAAGAGTTCATTGGCAAGAAAGTAAATTTGGTGGGTGTGGGGGATAACATTTGCAGAAAATGTTTTTATACGGTTATCTGAGGTTAGTCAGTGTTCTCAGTTACAACTTTCTGGTTTCACACTTGTGAAAAAAATAGTTATTTATTTTCTAGCCTTAGAAATCAAAGAGAGTTTTCAGATCTCAGCATATTCTTGCAAAGACAACGTTCATGAGAGTTGAGCATAGCTGAAACCCCTTTTGTTTATGAGCTCACATACCTTCTGTAGATTCATTTTACCTGCTGCTGTTTATTTTCTGCCCAATCATGTCATATTGTTTGCCAAAGTCAGGTTAACATTTTTCTGCAAGCAGTATGCTGAAGTATTTAGGCGAAGATTGTGGCGTAATTGCTGAGAAAACAAACAGCCGGATACATTGCATAGAGTCTTCGCTCGGAATCTTGTGCATATGGCAGGTGAACAAACTTTGTTTACAAACACACTGTGTGACAGAGCCTGTTATTAGCCAACAGAAACTGCAGAAACTTGACAGCTTGTAAATTCGTGCTTATGAATTTGCTCAACCATTGCAAAGTTTGCTTTAGCAAGAGGATTGCTGATGCCTTTATGAATAGCCTTAGGGGCAGAAGTATAAGAAATCTAACAGATTATGGTGAAATATGATGAAATCAATAATAACAAACTCATAGTATTAAGGCTGTATTCAATGGCACAATATTTTGTTCAAAAAGAAACAGATTGAAGCCATCTTTGGCCAAAAAAAGCAAAATGCCATTCCCACATTTGATAGTGGTTGGCATCGACAATGCATACTCAGTAAATGTCAAACCCTAGCATATGGAGAGCATGATGGGATCTGGGAATAAAAAAAAAAAAACAATTCACATTCCCAGGGCCTGAAATCAGCGTTCGATTCATAAAAGCTGTGCAAATGGCCACCTACGAAATACAAAAGATTTCAACAGTGCAGTCTTAATAATAGGGATGTCAACAAGCTCTAGACAAAACAGAAAAAGACAGAAGAAACATTAAGATATAGACATGTTGATAAATGCAGTCCTTTCCCAGAAATACATTCAACAGTGGGTAGTTAGTGTTTCAGAATCTCTGGGAAAAATACATTGATCAGTCACAGGATTAAAGCCACTGACAAGTGAACTGAATAACATTGATTGTCTCTTTACAATGGCACCTGTCAAAGGGTGGGATATATTAAGTGGCAAGTGAATTAAAAAGGAAAACTTCTGTAGCGCAAACCACTCAAAAAGTTAATGCAGCCTATGATAGATATTTGGTAGAACACACATTGTTCTGTAGATCAAGAGTGGATCAGACACAGCAGTGCTGCTGGAGTTTTTACACAGCTCGGCATCATTTCTGGACTGTGTTAGTCATGTGGGGTCTTCCTGACAGGGGGCGGAGCAACAGATAGGTTTCTGTCTGTAATTGTAGAGCTACAAAGTGCACGTGTACTGTCTGTGGAAACGAGGTAATGGTAGTAATGCTATTGCTGATCAGTGTATCTTGATACCTCAAGAAATTCAACAAAATCATCTGTGTACTTTTATGTTTTGGAACGAAGAAGGACCATAGATACCTTTTTTTAAAAAAATGATATTATACACTTGTTTGCATTTAATTCTCATATGTCTATCAATCCCATAGTAAAATTATTACAGTTCTGGAAATAAGTCAGAAACCATTCTTAATTTAACAAAGTCAATAGTAGTACGTTTTTCTGTAGCAAGAGTAAGATATTCCTTCAGATGTCTTTAAAAAAGAGAGGAAGCTTTTAGAATAGTAACGTGTGTACAGGTAAGTGCTGATTATTTTTCTTTGTTGTGGCGTCTGTGTAATTTTCATCATTTTTCTTAATGCTGAAAAAGATTACCCTGTTTTCAATGGTCACTTTAACTCGAAATTAAATAAATGAAAGGGTAGCCTGATTTTGTACAGCATTGTGTTATTCACATTGGTGATCACCCCATAATTTTGCACCACTGACGCTTGGGTAAACAGTGACCATGGTGAACTGGAAAACACGTTTTTGTAATTCAAGGCTCATTTGTGGCTTTAGAATAATCCGGAAATTCTCCTTCAAAATGAATTAAGTTCTAACCCAAGTGCTATTCATATGACATATGCGTAGGAATGAGGCGTATGTCTGTGCTCATTCATTCATTCATTCATTGAAACTGCTTCATCATGTTCAGGGTCGCAGTAGGTCCGGATGCTACCTGGAATTACTCCCTGGAGCACACCCTGGACAGAGGGACAGTCCAACACAGGTCCATGTGGCCATTTTATAGGAGTACGGGGTCCCGAGGCCACTGATGAGAGCTGTTCAGTCCCAGTCAGGCTTGTTCACTGTTTACAATCTCCTCGTTTCCCCACCCTCACCTATGGTCATGGGCTTTGGTAATGAACCTAACTGAAAAACAATCATAGAAGGAGTCAAAATTAGTTTTCTGTGGTGGGTCGCTGGACACGTTTTCTATAATGAGGAGCTCTGAAATCCACCAGAAGCTCAGAGTAGAATAACTGCTAGGAGCTAGTTGAATTGGTTCAGGCCTATAAGTATGTCTCCTGGATGCTCCCACTGGCACTGCCAACTTAGGAGACTCCCCACAACAGACCCAGGGCTTGCTGGAGGGATTGTATCTGCTTTGGAATTGCCCAGGAGGCGTGAGTGGAAGCTGCAGGGGACAGACACACCTGGGCTGGACTAAGCAGAATAGATGATGAGATATGAGTTACGTTAAAGCACCATATTCAGAAAGAAAGACTTAATCTGAGAGTCTGAATATCTTATGCACTTTTTTATGCTGGATGTTCAAAGAAGTAGCATGAATATCATTTAGTTTTATAATGTGATACATGATGAAAAACGATAGTCTGCCCATCCTTAATGTTATTCAAGCTAAATGTCAAGAAAGAGGTCCTGTTTTTTTGATTTCCATGTTTTCAAGGCTCCAGAACACACAGAAAGGGCTTAACAGAAGAAACAATGCTGCAGGGTGTTCTCTCTCTATATATAAATATTATTTTAACCACTGCTTGAAATCAATAATACAAGCAAAGCACTCTGCTGCACAGATTCAGTGTAAAGCACCCTAAAGAAAACAAGACTCGTTTTGAAATGTGTTGTTACACATTTGAGATGCGCTTTGCCTTTATAAGAATTTGCAAGCAATTTTTCATTGAATACATATGTTTTGTGCAGTTTGCAGTAACTAATTGGAACTTGATTCCCAGAAATTGCTTCCTCTGGTCTCTCCAAAAAATAAAAGATGTAACAGAAGATTAATCAGACCTCATTACGTCCTGACACTTTCTTCAAAGGCCACTGTTCTCTGTGTTTGTAAAAAAAAACAAAACCAGCCTGTTTTTCAAGCGAGTTTAGGTCAAGCTTTTTAAATTCCGTTTATTGACTTTTTTCGAGGTGCTATCCGACTATTTCCAGAGATTGATTTCTGTGCCCTTCTCTTGCTGTCTGTAAATTTGAACTGAAACTTTTTTTTTTTAAAAGACTTCCTGTACAATAGATAGTTGCTTTATATATTTTGGGTCTTTTTATTCCAATATCTAGCACCAACTATAGAGTAATGGATTTTTAAAAATAGAATAAGTCTTTCCTTAGCAATGTGCCAAAATCAGAACAACCCTCGTCTCAAAACTGGGAATTAAAAACAAAGATTGGGTCTGTAGTGATTGAAATATCTAATGGACGACAACTAAGACAAACATTGAAGCTTAACCTCTTCATACATTTCACATTATAATTATTGCACCAAATTTCTTAGTGTTTTTAATAAAATATGTGTCACATTCTGGTTTTTATTGCGAATTACAACAATCCCAATGGTTCTGGAAATGCGATTTATAAATAAAATTTAAATTCTAAAGTTTTGGAGAGTTCAGAGGTGTGACGGTACTCACGTTGTATGCGTGTGTTTTTGCACAGGCTGATGGACTCTGTGCGATTGACCTGCTGAGCTGTGCTGGTTTTGTGAATCATTTTGGACGCAGTCGTTCGGTGGAGAAGCTGGAGATCAGTCCTGTTCTTTTACACAAAGGAAGCACCAAGATAGCTCTCTACGGCTTGGGTGAGTTCATCAGGGACTCACATCCTTTTCATCGTGTGTTTTTTCACTTAGTCAAAAGAAAAACGAGGTAAGATTTTTTATTTTTGCTCATGGTCTCCCTGGAGTTACAGAGTGTAATTAATTTTTACTATACTATGCTGAAATCAAGGGGGAAGAGGAGGAAGTGGGTAGGAAGTTCCTACCCTCCTCCAAAGTTACATAGTGCAATTTCTGTAATGCTGAGCCTGGAGTAGCAAAGACAGAGGCTCTGTTCTCCCTGTTACAGGTCAGTGTAAAACTTTTAAACTGATTTGATTTCTTTACGACTGATACTTTATTCAGAGCTTATAGAAATCTAAAAAAAAGCACAGCTCTAGCTCAGGAAAAGTTGATTCTCTTGTTTTACTTTGTACTTTTCTTTTGCTACAATATACAACAGAATACTATTATAGTTAATGAATACAACAGATCAACACTGTGTCTACATAACCCACTTTTACCTCTGGAAAAAAATGGTGTTTCTGGCTTGATTTGTGTTTTTGCCACTGTCTTCATTTAAATTTTAAATGAAGTTGTTGAAAGATGCTCAAACATTGCACACTGACCATAAACATCGGGCTTTGGCTTGTACCCATGCTCTTACATATAAAAAAAAAGAAAAAACGGGAGTACAAGCAATTTACAGCAAACTGTGCCTGTGAAACCCGTAAAGGCCGACAGGTTTTCAGCACGAAATCAGCATCTGCTTGTCAACAGCTGTAATTGCAAACATGGAGGCATCATATATTTCTCTGAGTGAATGCAAATCGGACACCTTTGAGGCTTGTGTTTGAAGCCTTGCTATGTGTCAGTCCTTATTTCTTTATTAATAAAAGCCAATGTACACAGGAAATGACTTTTGAAGAAATGGACTTTAATCTCTACAGCAGTGCGAAAATCATCTGGAGTCAGTGCAACACAATATGAGTCACTGACATTTAGTATAGTGCATTTGCTTCTACCCCCTTATTTACTCTCTCTCACATTTTTTCCTGAACATTTCTCTCTCTCTCTCTCTCCCCTCAGGGAACAACAGATACTTTTTTCAGTTTTTAAATGAATAGTTAGAGAGAAAAGTTTACAGTTATGCTTCCTACAACAATGTGTAGTCTGTCAGCTGCAGCTAGTTCGGTGTCTGAGACTTGGATAGTAACACAGGGTGGGCCATTTATATGGATACACTTAAAAAAATGGGA
>NC_089820.1:61197692-61302692 GCF_029633855.1 Hoplias malabaricus
AGTTATATAACAGTCACAAAAGCCACTTTTGGGCTCGTCTTCCGTGAGTTTTAAATGATGCAAAGTTTGTGAGTGTGTGATATTAAATATTAACAAGGTCGTTAGGCGTAACACTGTGAGTGGGAAATGTCATGAACTCAAAAGAAATAGAGTTTGCAACACGAAGCAATTAACCATTTATGATCAGTGCCGCAAAAAAGAGACAAGATTTGATTTGAAAACAATGGGCTGAAAGATGGAAAAACTAATTTGGCACATTGGGACGATTACTGGGAAAAACAGGAAGCAGACACTGTTTTCTTGAGCAATGTTACTGATCCAGGGAGCTACCTTTAACAACATTAAACAAATAATGTGCTGTAAATGTGGGCACTATGGCTAATATATACAGTAACATACAGTAACAATCTTGATGATAATTTCATGATACACAATGTCAAGGTTAGTGGGGTATAAAACCTGGAACTGGCTTTTAGGATGAGCTGGAGTGGAAATTGTGATCTGTAACTAATCACCCAACATTAGTAATGGATCTCATGACTGTACTATCCTCATGACTGAATGCCACCAAATTTTTGCATCAGGTCTAAAGCCTTCCCCAAGGAGTTGACACTGGGAGGTGACACTCCTTTTTAATGCCTTTAATTGCCAACGAAATGATGGGAGACTCAGGTTAATTCACCAGATTACTATCCTTTCAGTTATGTTATGCTTTACAGGTTCTCAACAATTGGTCTTCATCTACCTTTGTCCATGATACACTCCAATAAGCATACTGAGATGTGACTGATTACAATAATGATAATATTTCATCATAAACAAACAACAAAACTGACATTTCCAGCTCTCATACGTTCGATATGCAGGAAAACACCAATCTGCATTTCATAAACACACCCCGAACATATCCAACAATGTTTAGAAACCTCAGCCCCTCACAGAAACCACTATGTGAGCATAAACTATGTATACACCGCCATTTGTCACAAAGCAACATTGAGATTCCATGAATATGCATCTGCTCTGAGACTTGTGCCAATTCAAAAGAGTTTGAGTGGAGGTGCCAAGGCTTTAAACCTCGCATACAGATGGGCGCAGGCACACAAACAATATGTGCCTTGTCTTACGACATTAGAGCCGCAGCTTGACTGGCCTTGTTTGCAAAGCAGAAGCAGAAGATGCATGAGAATTACATTGCGATTACAATGTAACTTCTGCAGACTTTAACATCAAAGTTATGTACTGTGAAAAAAAAAAGAAAGCATTATATCATTTGAGAGATTCATTTTGCTGGGTAAAAAAAGGAGATGACACCATTCACAAGCTTAAAATATGATTTTACACTGTTAGAATGCAGTAAGAGTAAATTAAATCTGATTTTACTCTCGCAGCCTGTTTAATTCTGAGAAGTGAGGACTTTCAAAGGATCATTTTAGATTCGAATACGATAAATCTAATCAGGAAGACAGTATTACGCAGGTTTAGACTACAAACATATTGTCATTTGATTGAGCGTGCAGGTCAATTTTGGCGATTTCGCTGTTCTAACACCTTTAATCCAGATAATCAGGTAATTAACAAGCCCTTCCTGAATTGTACTGTGTGTGTTAGTGCAGGAAAACATGAAATGTGCATGAAACAGGACAAGGGTTTAACTCCAAAAACACAACCCAAGCACATGGCCCAAATACATCAACTTTTACCAAATGCTTGACCAAACCACACTAACATTATAAACGATAGTTGTGACACCCATGTGAATATTTGGGCCATGTGCTTGGGCTGTGTGTCTGAGCATGTGTTTAGACCACCGTTAGATGTGGATGGTGTAACCCCACTGCCCTGCACACAGCAAACTACACTTTGAATAAATTGTAAGCAGCTCTGGATAAGGGTCTCTACCAAATGCCATAATTGTATGAGCATGTGTTTGGACAGTGTGTTTTCGTGCCAAGAGGTTGTGTGAGGAAGGATTGTTTGCTGTACCTTGGCAGCCACAGAGGAGCTGGGTTTCTCCAGCAGGTCCCAGAGTTTCTGTCTCTTGTCCGGGCAGCAGCCCACATCCACCTCTTCCCCTTCCTTCTCCCGCAGGGTCTCAGCCTCGCGCCTCAGCTCCTCGTTCATCTGCTCCTTCTTCTGGTGGTACCGGGCCTGGCAGCAGGACTCCAGGTAGATCTCGTCGATGCCCCAGTAGTCGAGTTCCTGGCCGAAGGAGAGGGCGCACATCTCCTCCATCATGTGCAGCTTGCCCGTCCGGTAAAAGTTCAGGATGGAGGAAAAGGCACCCGGGTGCCTGTCGAAGAAGTACTCGTTGTCGTTCAGGCTGTAGTCATCACAGATCTCCATTAAGGTGTCGTGAGTGTTGCAGTCTCTCAGTTTCCCCAGCCGAGTGCGAGGGAGCCGGTCCAGTGTCCTCCACAGTACCTCGTGGACCAGCCCACCCACGTTGATCCGGACCCGCCTGGAGCGGGCCTTGGTCCGGATGATGTCGATGGGCTCTGGAGGGAGTGAACCCTGTGGTCGAGACACTTTCTGAGCCCCGAACGTCGCTCTCTCAGCCATGACGACGTGCTGAAACCAAAGCTGTGCTGGTCAGGAAGAGATGAGCTTGTCAACAATGAAAGGAAGGTCCAGCAAAGAGGCTAAACTAGAGAGTCCACTTCAGACAAGGCCCTTCATACCTGCAACAAGGGAACGGAGAGAGATTTACAGGCAGTCACATATTCACACTGACATGTCTAGTTGACATTTGGCATTAAGCAATGTGAACCTGGCCTCATGTACATGCTGTTTATCTTATTTGGGTTTATCATATTTGGGTATTGCCCAAAATATGCTCACGTTATAACGTAAAGAGAGGCTGAATGATCTAATTGTAAAATAGAACGTGATGTATGAGGTATATATTAAACTACACTGAGTGTCCAAATATGAGAAGTGTCTTAATTTATAATTTGATTTGTGCAGAAATCATATACACATTCATTTTAGGTCTTATTTTAGTACAGATTTATCACATTAATATCCAATGGTTAAAAGAATTACACCTAAGAGTGACATGAATATTTTGTTGCAGATTAAGTGTTTTTTGTATACTTCAATAATGTAAATATAATGAATAATTAATCATCTGGCATCATTTAACTTCACAAACTGTTAAACAGAATACTAAGAAATGGATTTTTCTTTCTAGATACATGTCAATGATAATGCGGTAAGATCTCCACAGCACTCAGATGAACTTAACAACTTGTCTAGTAATGGGTTAAGGATTACATAAGTGCCCTTCTGCTTAACACTAAATACCTGGACAAAAAGTTCCAAGCTATTATCTCCTACAGCGGACTGAAAAAGCTCTCAGTAGCAAAACTCTGTTTGTGATTCCAGAAAAAAATGTATTGGGGTGTGGAATTTTAACTCAATGTAGAGGTTGATAAAGCTTCTTCACAACAGCAAATAAATTTATAGCTATTTCACAAAGTTTTACAGGGAACCAGAAAGTAGCAGATCTGTGAGATATAGCGCTATTAAAGAGTTTTTACAGCGTACGCAAATATGCTCACGTTTGTACACCCAGTTTAAAATGTGGTTATTGTCAATTTTCTGCAGGAAAATACAGGACACGTCCCGTACAAACAACACACTTGTGCACATGGTAATGGACGAATTCTTTGATGAATTCACATACAGGAAAAATACAATTAAATAAGAAAAAAAACGATGTACATTAATATTACAATCAGCAAATAAACTGAATTTGTGCACTATGCCTGAATACTGAAATCCCAATCTTCATTAATTCTACATCACTGGAACTCATGAGCTGCTCTTCAGCCTGTGTGAATAATTCACAGAGGGATCAATCGGAAATGTCCCAATGATTTGGAATGAAATCTCTGTACATGACCTTGCATTAGAAATCGGTCAAGCTTTTGCCTTTTTTGTAAAGTTGCAATTTTCAGGACAGTGATGAAAATATTGGACCAGAGACGTTAAAACTTTCTCCTACATCTACAGAGTGGTGTGTGTAACAGGTGGAAACTGGACTTTGAGCAAGTAAATGTCCAGCAAGGCTGGCGATCTCAGAGGAGAAGGAGAGCGTAATGCGATTGGGCGTTTAAAACCGTCCTGATCACAAATCCCTGCAGGACTATTTAACAGGCTGCTATTTCCTGCACTTAAAAGACTTGGTAAGAGCCGGGCTATTTAAAACCCCTCCAACCAGAGAGGGAACTTATTTAGGCCAGTGTTTGGTAATGGAGCTATTGAGGAGAAGTCGAGCGGCTCCTTTTGCACTGCGAGCAGTTTGCCCCGAGTTAATACCCTGCCACATCCAATACATCAGGTGCTCTGCTCTTTATCCCCACAAGGTTGGAGTGTCCTGTTATTTCTGAAGCCCAGCTGGGTGCGAAAGCTGCCCTTGTTTTAGAGCCTGAGAGGGCCCAGAGTCTGGCCCCAGGGTCAAAGTTGCCTCATAAGGATTTGATTTTGATTTTGACTCCAAGAATACCCCTTCAGCCAATAAGAGAACACATGAATGCCTTATCGATACTGGAATTGGTGCCCAGTGATGTGACTCAATAGTTTTCATATATACATCTGACAATGCTGATACATAAACATTCAAATTCAGAATACACCCAACTGACTTAGTAATATAGGAGCATGAGTCCAAACTTGGGACGCTCCAATGCAGTTTCTAAGGTCCTACTATTTTTCATGTAGACTATATATAACTGAACATGTCACACATAATAATTAATAGAATGTAGAAAACTTACTTCTTTACAGAAACTTGGCCACATTAACATGGAGACTGCTATTCTGGAGTACAATAAACATATATCCAAGTATTGATTATTGATTTGAAGGGTTAGGGGAGTTTTTACATTATGGCTTTTTTTTTTTTTTTTTTTTTTTTTTTTTTTTTAAGTGTCCAGTTTGAAATTGGTCAAAAATCATATTTTACTTCACAACTACTTAATTTTTAAAAAATTTTAATTAAACTTGAGGTATATTAGCAACGAGCGTTTTCAAATACAGCCGTTTTTAAAGCCCCCTTTTCAAACGAAAACCTACCAACCGTCATTTTTATTGACTCAGACCTGCACTTGCCATTTTTAAATGAAAAGTTTTTGTCACACAACAGTCCATTTTTACTACACTCCAAGAAAATAACCTTCATTTAAGTCTCCCAAGTGTTTTGGAAACCGTTCGAACTATCTAGAACCTAGCCTGAGAGATTTCAGAACCTGTAAAAGAGGACCAAAACTTAGCGGTAGTGGTTCTAACACTATTTGAGGGATTCTTTTCACAGTGCGACAGATGGAGCTTTTAGCCTTCAGTAGATAATCTTCGGGGATTGCAGCACAATCAAACACAGCAAAGAAAGGGGAAAAAAGGAACGAGCACACAAAGGAAACTGACGGTTATGTTGGAATGAGAGCGTACCTTCTTCTCTAGTTGCCCACTTTTTCCATTGCTCCGCTGCAGAAGGAGGAAGACGGGGAGATTAGGTCTGTAACTGAGCCTCCATGAGAAGAGAGGAGGAGGAAAGAGAACGAGGGAAAGGTCCGCCGCTCCTCTTCATTCTTCTAGATGTAAACACGTGGCTTGTTGGAGACGAAAAGGAGAAAGAAGCGGAGTCGATTATTTTCGCCCTCCAGACATGCTTTCTGTGTTTTCGTACGTAAAAAGTGAGCCCCGTTTGATTGTGAAGTGTCCCACTCCGCTCGGTGTGTTTCCTGCTCACTCTCCACAATCAGAATCCCTCACTGCTGCATCACAGTCGTAGGCGAGGGCTAATTGGATTGGACTGTACATCACTAAGGATAGCAGCACAGTTTCCGTCCCGCGACGTCCAGCGCTGTGTTGCAGAGTGTAGTTTACAGACGCTCCTCATAACCTGCACATCCAGATATGTTCTGAATGTGGATACGTTTGTCCAACATGTTTAACCTCCTTACAAATGCCTGGAATTTAATGTGGTGCTCTGAGGCTCGTGTACCTGCACGTGTATTTAAGTTCATGCTCAATACCAAGCGCCAGCTAGAGGGGTATATAGCCCCCTAGGCCAACTTTGGAGTAAGTGAGCCGTCGTATGTTGAGTGATGGAGCCTTATTCATGACCCTTGAGATGATTTAGAGTTAGACTAATTATCAAATTTGGTAAATGAACTAATGTTCCTGTTCATTAACATACATCTCTCTCTCTCTCTCTCTGTCTATCTATACGTATTTGCGCGTCTATCTTCACACACATATTACATTCTTAATCCATATGCTTTAATATGACGTGGGCCCACCCTTTGTAGCTATAGCAGCTTCAACTCTTCTGAGAAGGCGTCCCACAAGGTTTAGGAGTGTGTTCACTGGAATTTTTGACCATTCTTCCAGAAACGCATTTGTGAGATCAGACACTGATGTTGGACGGGTCCTGGCTCACAGTCTCCACTCTAATTCTTCCCAAGGTTGGGAGAATGAAATTTCCAAAATCTCTTGGTATTAAGAGAATTAAAAGTTCCTTTCAGTGGAGCTAAGGGCTGAGACCAGCCCCACACCATAACTTGACATAATGTTGTCCAACAAGTACTGTTCACTTGGCAACCGCCAAACCCACACTCGTCCATCGGATTTTCAGAAAACGTCATGGAAAACCATTCCATGAAGCTCTACGCACTCTTCTTGAGCTAATCTGAAGGCCACATGACGTTTGGAGGTTTGTAACGATTGACTCTGCAGAAAGTTGGCGACCTCTGAGTGCAATGCCCCTCAGAATCTGCTGGCCCCGCCCTGTCATTTTACGCGGCCTACCACTTCGTGGCTGAGTTTCTGTCGTTCCTAGTCACGTCCACTTTTTATTATAACACCACTGTCCAGTGACTGTGGAATATTTAGTAGTGAGGAAATTTCACGAATGGAAACATATTTTATCACTTAAAATATCGAATATGAAATGTTAAACATCAGAAATATTTTGTGTTTAGTTTTACTTGCTTTTGGCTGTGGAGCAGTGGATGTGTGTGTGATGGAGCAACATTAAATGCTTCAGGGGTTGGAGTAGGAGTTGGGGTGGTGCTAATGGTCCTGAACTAGCAGTGGTCTGGATCAGTGTCATTTCACACAACCCTGATCTGAACATGTGTTATTTAAGGAAATGAAGATCTCCATAAAGCCTGTGCGCTGGCGGATGATCCCTGTGATAATGACAGGGTTTATTGGTATAAGATGTTCTTGTCTGGGTGATCTGGATTATCAAACTCCTTCAAAGGTAGTGCTGTGTCCCTGTTGACCACAGGAGGGAGAGATGTGACCAGTTTTCCACCGATGCCCATTTACTAAGAAGATTATTTTAATACCAAGGATGGGAGCCCAATTATGATGTTTATGTACACTGTTGGTTTAAGTATGTGTAAATACTTTGTAATGGGCGAATTCAACTTTTAGACACAAATGAAATGAAATGGGATGCTCTGGAATAGCTGCACATGAGCTTCAGGTCATGCACAATGCTAAGAGGGGCATTGAACTCCAGCTTTGGGCTATGGAGCAGTGGAACTGTTCTCTTGAGTGATGGAGCTCCATCCAGTACCTCTGGGATGGACTGGACTGGTGTTTTTTTATTCAGATCTCATCAAAGTTATATGGCAGAATGCAATCAAATACTTTGAAGTTCCAGCAACTAGTGTAAAGCCTTTTATCTTGCCTATTAAGATTGATCATAAGCAGACTTAACTAAAAGGAGATTAAATATTTATTAAATAGTGTGTGTTCAAATATAAGACAATGACATTTGAATAGTTTAATGTTAGTGCTGTGAATGTGTAATAGCCAGTCACTGTCATCAAACTTTCCAACTTGTTTTCTCTGGCTTTCAATCAACAGCTGCTAACCATTGCCTAGCTAGCATAACAGCTAATATAGGATAAGCTTTAGTGAGTTTTAAAGAAATGTATCTAAAGGAATGTGTTTAAAGGAATGAACCAATGATTTACTAAAATGTCAGGTAGATTGGCTAATAGCTTTAAATAAAATAGCACTAGCGCTAGCTGCAGTACTTGCTATGCAAATACATGCTAACCAATCAGTTAAAGTTGTTTTTCCTCTTTCATCTTCCTGATAGCATTTCATTTGTTCCATCAGGAACAACAATGAAGGTATTTCCATAAAACATTGTTATAATTGTTATAACATTCTCTGGAAATGCTAAAAAAGGGAGAAAGCTGAAAATAGAACTCAAAGGTCATGTTCGCCAGTACATTACAGGGTCTGACAACATGAATGCTGTGAACTGTCCCATGGTCTCTTTATTTATTTTTGAGGGCCAGCACAGCTCTTTAGTGCCATTATAGTGAACAAAGTCCAGCTAAGTGGTCCTGCTCTGAAAGTACTTATATCTGACTGTAAAAGGTATATATTTTAAATATAAACATGTTAAATCTGATAATAAACTTAATATTTCTCATTATGATTGATTATTAAACATATTTTTTAATTATTTTATCTGGAGAGAACATGTCTTATTTTTCAATGGTAAAATAAATGACAGGACATTGGATTATGACATTTCCCCCTCTAAATAAAGACTTATAAAAAGAAATGAAGGTGTTTAAAATATTAATAATAAAAAATCATTTTAAAATAATAAAAATAAATACTTACTAGAATTTGTTGATTTAAAAAATGTATTTATTGATTTAAGGCGGCACAATGGTGCAGAGTGTGGTGTGTTCTCCCTGTGTCTGCATGGGTTTCCTCCGGGTGACTGTCTGTGAGGAGTGTGGTGTGTTCTCCCTGTGTCTGCATGGGTTTCCTCCGGGTGACTGTCTGTGAGGAGTGTGGTGTGTTCTCCCTGTGTCTGCGTGGGTTTCCTCCGGGTGACTGTCTGTGAGGAGTGTGGTGTGTTCTCCCTGTGTCTGCGTGGGTTTCCTCCGGGTGACTGTCTGTGAGGAGTGTGGTGTGTTCTCCCTGTGTCTGCGTGGGTTTCCTCCGGGTGACTGTCTGTGAGGAGTGTGGTGTGTTCTCCCTGTGTCTGCGTGGGTTTCCTCCGGGTGACTGTCTGTGAGGAGTGTGGTGTGTTCTCTCTGTGTCTGCGTGGGTTTCCTCCGGGTGACTGTCTGTGAGGAGTGTGGTGTGTTCTCTCTGTGTCTGCGTGGGTTTCCTCCGGGTGACTGTCTGAGAGGAGTTGGTGTGTTCTCCCTGTGTCTGCGTGGGTTTCCTCCATGTGCTCCGGTTTCCTCCCACAGTCCAAAAACACATGTTGTTAGGTGGATTGGCCGTAGGTGTGAGTGTGTGAGTGAATGTGTGTGTGTGTGTTGCCCTGTGAAGGACTGGCGCCCCCTCCAGGGTGTATTCCCTCCTTGCGCCCAATGATTCCAGGTAGGCTCTGGACCCACCGTGACCCTGAACTGGATAAGGGTTACAGATAATGAATGAATATATGCAAAGGTTATGAAGGAAACCAAAATAATTGTCATGTTTTATCTTACCAATGGTCAGAATTTAGAGGTCAGGAATTGCTTATCCTGTGTTGTATTTTTACTAACACATTGTTTTAAATTGCATATGAACCATAGTTTTAAATTGTAAAATGTGTGTTATAATTCAGTATTGCAATCTAATTATGTGTTAAACAGGTCTTGAATTTTGCATATTATAACTTATGATATGGGACTTCTTCCAGAATCGCATGATGCAATGTTGTCTCTGGATAATCTACGCAGAAATCACCTCACACAGCTGCTAGGCTCTTTAATATTGAATCCATCCTGGAGCATGACTCCGCATGTTTGTGTGTTTTGACGTTCCCACATTCAGACGAGTTTATATCAGGGCATTAGATACAGGCGGAGATTCAGATATGATTTTTAATCTGGTGTTCCTCTTACAAACCCAATTCCAAAAGATTTAGGACAGTATGTGAAATGCAATTAAAAACAAAAGCAATGATTTACAACCCACTTTGACCTGTATTTAAATGCAAACAACTTCAAAACAAGATTTTAAATATTTAACCTTATAAAAAAAGTTGGGGGTGGTGTTAAAAATATACAATGATTTCAAAAAGTAGAGGTAATTTTATCTACATTTTATCTTTTTACTTTTTACTAACATTCCACACACTGTCCCAACGTTGTGTTTAGTACATTCTTACGAGTTCATATCAGGGCGTTTGATACCGGGGGGGATTCAGATGTGATTTCTGATCTGGTTTTCTTCCAAGCCTTTCTCTCCGAGGTTGATTGTGTATGTGTGTGTTAGACCCAGGAAATCAGCGCTGTTGTTTGCAAATGCGGCACCATCTGTCTGCTGCTTCTGTTCAAATGTCATTAATGAGGCACCAGAGCAATCTAGGCAGCACTAAACTTCCTCTAGCCACTATCAGGCTGGACAGTGTCCAGAACAGAAGAAAACAGCCCTGATTTAGACAAAAGCATCCACTGCTAAATATTCACACTAATTGGAAATATCATAGGGAGTCAGCAAACAGCTGCTATGCCCTTTTAGATGCTGCTGAGTACACTCACTAGCCACTGTTTTCAAAACCCTGGGTTATGAGGTGGCAAAGTCCAGTGTTCTGAAAACACCAGAGTTTTTTTTATATTCAAAAGTTATCCTTAGTATTGTCCTTCTCACAGTGAACTGATGGACGCAAGCAGCCATTGATATGTTCAAATCTCTTGAAATAATTTAATCATTTTTAAATTACTAAATTTTCAATCAATTATATCTAATGTGCTCAGAAATAGATACGTAATTTGATGCCAGTGTATCAGGCACAGCTGTTTTTCCATGGGTTTTTACACAGTGTCTCTTTCTGTTTGAGAGTCCTCCACCTCCCAAATATATCCAGCCAAGTGGTCAAAAACAAAAACGTGGTAGAGGATGACTAACACAAAATTTGCATTTACAAAAGGGCTCTAACTGTACACCAGCACAGTGGAATCAGAGTAAGTGGAGCAGAGTAACCCGTCTAAAGAGGGCAGGTTTGCAATTAATTATCAATATGTATATATATATGTGTCATGGAAAGCAAATTTTAGTTTGTTGAAAACATCACAGATGTAGTGGAAACAAACAGATTCCATTACTCTGAGTGTGGTAGACCGCTCAGGCTGAGACCACTTTAGGGGATGAGGTGTTCCCTCGCAATGAATAATGCACTCACTGTAAATCCTACACAAGCATCTCCAGTAATCACCCTTTCTCTCAGCAGAAAGACAAGCAAATAGGCCTAAGACCTCTCTTGGAAATCTCTGCATATTGGGCCTGCACTGATGGCCTGCAGAACCTCTTAGATATGAAAAACTGCAGACGGATCTGTCACTGCAAAAATGATAGGCATTAAGTTTAGTAAGTAAATTAATGAATTATCTGTAACCGCTTATCCAGTCCTTCACAGGGCACCACACACAGACACTTCTGAGTCACCAATCCACCTACCAACGTGTGTTTTTGGACCGTGGGAGGAAACCAGAGCCCCTGGAGGAAACCCACGCAGACACAGGGAGAACACACCACACTCCTCACAGACAGTGACCTGGAGGAAACCCACACAGACACAGGGAGAACACACCACACTCCTCACAGACAGTCACCCGGAGGAAACCCACACAGACACAGGGAGAACACACCACACTCCTCACAGACAGTCACCCGGAGGAAACCCACGCGGACACAGGGAGAACACACCACACTCCTCACAGACAGTCACCTGGAGGAAACCCACGCAGACACAGAGAGAACACACCACACTCCTCACAGACAGTCATCCGGAGGAAACCCACGCGGACACAGGGAGAACACACCACACTCCTCACAGACAGTCACCCGGAGGAAACCCACACAGACACAGGGAGAACACACCACACTCCTCACAGACAGTCACCCGGAGGAAACCCACACAGACACAGGGAGAACACATACAGACGCCCGGAGCGGGAATCGAACCCACAACCTCCAGATTCCTGGAGCTGTGTGACTGCAACTCTACCTACTGCGCCACCATGTAAGTTCATTCCAAATAAAGTTGTAACAGGAGCATGCTTACCAGTACAAGAGACAGGTCTTGCGTTCTCTGTGGCTTGGCATTATTCCACAGAAAGCATTGATGGCTCTGAAAAAGACGTCATCTAAAAGGCTCTGTTACAAGAGTTTGAAAAAATACGTGCAATCCGATAAATATCATAGTTTACGTTTTTAAGAGAGAATCAAACATTTAACACAATGTTAATTAAGTTTGAGAATGTGAACACTGCACTTGGACTTCATTAACGCTGCATCGCTGTGTGTCCCGTCAGAAGTCAACTGTGCTTTATTTATCTCATGGATCAGGCACAATTTATAACCCCTTGCCCACTCCATATATTAGCAGGGTGATATATCTTAGTGACACTTTCATTGGGGATCGCTGTGATTGCTGTCACCTTTGATCATATTTATTACTCTGCGGTCTGCTGAAAGACATGGTATCCCACAGTAACCCACACGTAAACACTAAATAAAACACTGAAGGATTTTGATGAATTATTAAGGAATGTTTGAAATGTTGCTTTTGAAGTTTTCAAAGTCTTTCTCTCCTCTAGAAGTAACTCTGTGTTATAAGACATTGACCAAGAGTCTGTTTACTGTCCAGTTTATTAGAACTGCCTGCTTTGTTCTTCTCCTTATTGGCCACTTTAATAGAAACTCAAACTGTTATCGGACAATAGTAGTGGCATATTAGTGTCATCAACATCATCATCTAAACACCAACTGAGGGACTACATTTTGTCAGAAGGTTATTCCTTCCTTAAAATCTCATGGAACCAAGGCCAAGAGTGCTGACCTTTTATCTGCTCCATTTACCACAGAAGTGCACTCTCTGCTTTTACAATTACAGAACATAGTACATCTGTTCCTCAGCGTTCTTTGTAAACCCCTTTCACCCTGTTCTTCACCACCACACGACAGGGAATAATTGGCTGTTGGATCATTCTTAGCTCCAGTGACAATGTGATGTTGATGTGATGTTGTTGTTGTGATGGTGCGAGTGGATCAGACACAGCAGTGCTGCTAGAGCTTTAAAACCTCAGTGTCACTGCTGGACTGAGAATAATCCACAGTAACAGATGAGCTACTGTCTCTGATTTCACGTCTACAAGGATCACCCAAATGATTTCCTCTAGTTTGCTACAGGAAGCCATCTCACTGCCCTAATGAATCGTGCTGATGTTAGAAAAGCAGTTTAGATGAGTATAACATCCCATGACTGATTTCACACTTCTCAGAAGTAATGCTTGGTTATTTGATTAGCCCCAAGAACAATGGGCATAAAGCAAATACAACACAATTAAACCAAATCATGGCATTTCACAATTGTATTATTCTGCACATAAAATCTCATCAAAAGGACAGCTGATGATTCTCAAATTTCAATCCCTTCTCTTTCTTTTTGGTTTTGTTTTTTTCCCCCTCCCTCCTTGACTGTAAACCCCATTAGACTCAGAGCCAACACAACACACCCACACCCACACACACACACAGTAATTTGATATTCAGGCCACTCTATATAAACCCTATTCGCTGATAATGAGCCACTCAAAAGCTAACAGCGTGCAACAGGGCGTCTGGCCAGGTAAGAACCCAGTGTTCAGCATCTTTAAAGAAGTGCTCCTGTAAGTGTTTATTGCTTGTTGATATTCATCGTTAATAGATTGTTACTGGTTTTAAATTCTCAGTTTCAATAAACTGAACATGTTCTACTTGAGTTATATCATTTGAGTTATATCATATATCTCTTGATATAACCTCCCTGTTTTGAAGAAATAATGCCAGATGATTTAAATTTTCATATCACGAATACTTTTTAAAATATATATTCTTAGAACCGTCTTTGAATGAAAAATACTACATTAACAGGACAATAATCATTCATTCGATATATATATATTACAGTAAAGTTGTTATTTATAATAATGTAAATACTATTATTAAATGTGTAAATGCAAGTAGAATCCAGAAATGTTGCAATTATTTCATGAAATTTGAATTAAGAACAAAAAAACAATGATTTTTTGTTTTTTTATGTGTTGTGTTTGCTTGTGTGTGTGTGTGTGTGTGTAGTAAAGCAAGTTGGATACTATGCGTCTTTCCAGACTGATAGACATGGATGAAAGCAGCCAGATTTTCACAGATGTGTTTGAGGTTTGTATGTTATTCATTTAAATGTTTTTTCATTCATTCATTTTCTTCAAAGCATTTGAAGAGAATCTGGAGCGAGTATCTAGAATATCTGGCTGCAATGAAAAAACACACACTGGACATGGTGCCAGCACATGACAAGGCGTTACACACACTCCTAGACGTTCAGAGATTAATGCTAGTGGACAATTTGTGTTTCTGGACTGTGGGAACAAACTGGAACACAATGTCTGAACACACCAAACTCCTCCTGACCCAAGATGAAAATAAAGCCCTGAAATATGGGACAGTGGAGCTATGGGACTGCATTTTTGGTATGAGGAATGTGATGGAGATCCATCCAACACCTTTTGGATGATTTGGGATCCAGAAACAGTTAATCAGGGCGGCACGGTGGTGCAGCAGGTTAGTGTCGCAGTCACACAGCTCCAGGGACCTGGAGGTTGTGGATTTGATTCCCGCTCCGGGTGACTGTCTGTGAGGAGTTGGTGTGTTCTCCCTGTGTCTGTGTGGGTTTCCTCCGGGTGACTGTCTGTGAGGAGTGTGGTGTGTTCTCCCTGTGTCTGCGTGGGTTTCCTCCGGGTGACTGTCTGTGAGGAGTGTGGTGTGTTCTCCCTGTGTCTGCGTGGGTTTCCTCCGGGTGACTGTCTGTGAGGAGTGTGGTGTGTTCTCTCTGTGTCTGTGTGGGTTTCCTCCAGGTGACTGTCTGTGAGGAGTGTGGTGTGTTCTCTCGGTGTCTGCGTGGGTTTCCTCCGGGTGCTCCGGTTTCCTCCCACAGTCCAAAAACACACGTTGGTAGGTGGATTGGCGACTCAAAAGTGTCCGTAGGTGTGAGTGAATGTGTGTGTCTGTGTTGCCCTGTGAAGGACTTGCGCCCAATGATTCCAGGTAGGCTCTGGACCCACCGCGACCCTGAACTGGATAAGGGTTACAGATAATGAATGAATGAATGAAAAACAGTCAATCAACTTCAGCACCTTACCTCTGATGAGAAGAAGAGTAGAACTGTTGCCACAGCAATGGAAGCACCAATAAATTTACTTGATTTTAGAGAAATTTTGGATAAAAGGTGACTAAAATGATTTATTTCTCTTTATAGTGTGATACTGGATATGTATAATAGCAGGTAACTGTTGTGTTGTAGTGGGCTCTGGAGGGGGACGTTGTGGCTCTGGAGAAACACCCAAAGCAGCTCTCTGTTCGGGACGACACTGGTGCCAGTCCTCTGCACTACGCTGCATCCAGAGGTCAACTCCGCTCCATCAAACTCATCATCCAGGTCGCTGGACTGCAGGGTAAGAGGGAATGAGCTTTGACCGATGATATACAAGTCAAAATACCAGTGAGGAATATTTTAGAGGAAATGTCCTCTAGAAACTGCATTTTTTCTGATTTGTACACTTAATATAAAGTCGTCAGTTTCCCCCTACACCCTCCAACATGGTGGCAGCATCTTGTGTGCCGTGTGCTCCCCCTGGCTATGGCTGACTGGATGGGCCCAGGCCGACCAAGGCCCATCTGTGGCTCCGCCCCTGATCATGACTGTGATTTAACATCTCAGAAGACACCAGAACTGTGTGAACGTGTGGAAAAAAGAGTATAATATATATCAATAATAGCAAGTTAGTCGTGGTTTCAAAATCTCATAAAATCCCATGTGTGTGTGTGTGTGTGTGTAGAGTTGAATGCAGTGGATGAAGAAGGGAACACTCCACTGCACTGGGCTGTGCAGAAAGACCAGAGAGGGAGCTGCTCGACCCTCCTGAGCCTTGGAGCTGACCCCAACATCCTCAACAAATCCCTTCTGTCCCCTCTGCACCTGGCAGTCAGCCTCAGACACAATGGCCTTGTGGAAGTGAGTCCACTTATTTAGAAAAATCCCACAGAAAGAGGATTACATAAGTGTTCTTCTGTAATGCTTCCCAACGTTCCTGGCCCTGCATCAGTTTGTTGGGTGAATTTTGAATTATTTACTGCCAGATTTCTTTTTATATATTTTATTTTCTTAAAACATTGTAGGTGAAACACACTCTTCCTTTTCCTGTATGTTCTATTAGCACCGAGTGCTATATAAATAAAATGATTTGTTCTTTACTGGACAAACCTGGCATTTAAAAGCCTGCGTTACCTGCTTTGTCCATTTTGTTTCACACAGCAACTCCTCTCTCACAGTCAGACGGATGTAAACCTAGAAGGAGACCTGGGGAACACTCCTTTAATCCTCGCTGCTTCCGTGGACAACTATGAGGCTCTGCTTCTACTGGTAAACAAGTGTAGTTCATTTCCTGTTAGAGATCAATACCATCACTGTCCACTTTATTACTAAACCCATATATTATAGGTTTAATAAGAGTTAAAAACATGTTATTAGCCAAAGTTGTGGGAAGGTTCCCTGCTAGCTGGGCCCGGGTGAGGAGATGGTGTGTTCTCCCTGTGTCTGAATGGGTTTCCTTAGTGTTAAAGTCCAGTTGTGTTCCCTAACTAAAGGTAAAGAATATATAGTCTCGATACCAATCAACGACAACATTCCTCAGCCCTTCACCTCTCCTTGAGGTCAGAACTCCATCGTCTCTGATTCAGCTCCTGAAGGCTTTATAATGCACTGATGCGCTGTATCAGGAATGTGACGCAGGGCAACGGGATGAAGCTGTGGGATGAAGAGATCCACCTGTTGAAAACGCGATGGACACTTTTGAGAAGGAGTAATGAATCTCTCACTTGTTTTCCAGCACAAGAATGGAGCAAAACTGTGTAGACAGAACAAGCTGGGACACTTCCCGATTCATGCAGCTGCCTTTGCAGGAGCTAAGAAGTCAATGGAGGTGGTTCTCCTAAAAGGTCAGATATTTTTGGCCCTGTTTAAGTATATTTCCATTCTAATTAGTCAGTTCAGTTCCCGTAAGGTGCACTCGTTGCTGACATAGATGCTACAGTGCAATTAGTCTCTGTAGAATGCCATTGGTACTAGAATAGGAAGCTGTGGAGCAGTTGCACATGAGCTCAAAAGTCACAATGCTCAATGACAAGTGATGGTCAAGGCTGCCTATTTCTCTGACCTGGGAGTGTGGTTACATTACAAACACTGGAGTGGAGAACCCCCACTGGACATACATGGGATGATTTTGAATGATGAAGTCTCCACTCGGCATTGTTGGGATGAGTTGGAATGACACGTGATGTTCCCACACGTAATGTAAAGGCTTCCTACAAGAGCAAATCACAAAAAGCGCACAGCTAATGTCCTGGATTTTAGAAGAAATGTTGGATGAGCAGGTGTCGGGGAACTGTTGAATGTGTAGCTAAGTCATAGTACAGTTTATCATGGCTGTATAACATTTATCTCCAAAACAGTGTAAAAAACATTGTAACATTCAGTGGAAGTCAATGTAAAAAGATGATATTCCAATAAAGTTGGAGCATGTCTGTTGGTCTATTTACCGTGAAGTAATCAGCGACAGCGATGATATATTCAGCACTGTGTCTTTTGTCTTGCACATAGGAGAGGAGAACTGCATATCCATTGAAAACCACATAAACTATGTGGACAAGTCCATCAGCAGTCCTCTTCACCTGGCGGTCCGTGGAGGAAACCTTGAGGTCATTCAACTCTGCATCGCTTATGGAGCCAAAATTGACCAGCAACAGGTATTTAGGCCCATTCAAGTAAAAATCTATGCAATTAAAAAATGCAGCACAGAAAAATAAACTAAAACCAAAAGCTATTACGTAAACAGCATTCAAGAAAAAAAAATGGAGACACCTAATGAATACTTAAAATTCATAAAATGTAGTCAAATGTAATTGTTTTTCCCCTGAATCCAGTGTGATAAATCCACTGCCCTCCATTTTGCCTGCACTCAAGGAGCAACTGAGGCAGTGAAGATCATGTTGAAGGCCTACGACAGAGTGTGTGACATCATCAACATCACAGATGGAGCCTGCCAAACACCACTTCATAAGTATTCATGTCTAAATAATATTTTATAATATTTTACAGACTTGAAAAATGATTGGGATCTGTTTTAACTGATTCTTATTATTCCTTCACAGGGCGGCTATTTTTGACCACCACGAACTGGCCGAGTATCTGATCTCACAGGTAACAACTTCTTATTAAAGGCATGGATTTGTGTTTTAAAGTCTACTTTCCCTGGACTTACAGCATAACTCAATAAGAACCATGTACATAATCCCGAGAGATTCCTAATTGCCTTGCATTTGTTACTTTCTTGTTGCTTACTGTACATAAGTATTGTACAAGTAAGAACAGCTACGCAATATACAGGGTGGGACATTTATATGGATATGGTGTTATATGGTGTGATTGGTTTTAATGTAACGTTATTCTTTCATGAGTTATTTACAAGTTTCTGACCACTTATAAAATGTGTTCAAAGTGCTGCCCATTGTGTTGGATTGTCAATGCAACCCTCTTCTCCCACTCTTCAAACACTGATAGCAACACAGCAGGAGAAATGCTAGCACAGGCTTCCAGTATCCGTAGTTTCAGGTGCTGCACGTCTCGTATCTTCACGGCATAGACAATTGCCTTCAGATGACCCCAAAGATAAAAGTCTAAGGGGTCAGATGACCTTGGGGGCCATTCAACTGGCCCACGACGACCAATCCACTTTCCAGGAAACTGTTCATCTTGGAATGCTCGGACCTGACACCCATAATGTGGTGGTGCACCATCTTGCTGGAAAAACTCAGTGCATAAAGAGGGAAACACATCATCATGTAGCGATTTCACACATCCAATGGCCTTGAGGTTTCCATTGATGAAGAATGGCCCCACTATCTTTGTACCCCATATACCACACCATACCATCAAAACGTGCAGCACCTGAAACTACGGATACTGGAAGCCTGTGCTAGCATTTCTCCTGCGGTGTTGCTATCAGTGTGTGAAGAGTGAGAGAAGAGGGCTGCATTGACAATCCAACACAATGGGCAGCACTTTGAACACATTTTAATAAGTGGTCAGAAACTTGTAAATAACTCATGAATGAATAAAGTTACGTTAAAATCAAGCACACCATTGTTTTTCTTGTGAAATTTCCAATAGGTTTGATTTTTCCATTGAAAAAACAAAAGTTGGATTCAAAATGGCCAACTTTAAAATGGCTGCCATGGTCCCCACCCATCTTGAAAAGTTTCCCCCCTCCCATATACTAATGTGCCACAAACAGGAAGTTAATATCAACAACCATTCCCATTTTATTAAGGTGTATCCAAATAAATGGCCCACCCTGTATACTGATTCTTATGGAGAATACACTGTAAGTATGGGGAAAGTACACTCTAAAACACATTTATCTAGTTTTTACACAGTTTTGCAGTGAAGCTAATAGCTAATAAGACGTGGAAGCTTATGTACAGTGGTTAGCATCATGCTAACCACATGCCTTAATTACAATCATACAATCATTAGGTTTAGATGAACTTATTTATGTGGTTTCCGACATTGCAGACATAAAATTATCTGTTCAAACTGAGAAAAATATGTAGCGTTTTTAAAGAAAAACCTTTGGGGCAATCACCTAGTCGCCATGCCCAATGCAAAGTGTAGGATAGCAACCTCTGAAGCTCCATCCAATATAAGAAGGGATCCAGAACAAATTAGTCATCACCATTACCTGACCTCAGGAAAGTTCTAGTGGCTGAATACAATAAACTCCTCACAAAATTCAGTACAAATTTAATGTGCATTTTAAAGCATTCATTGAATATTTTCCGCAGCTGCCAAAGCACATCTTCACTGTGTTTTCTTTGGCTTTTGTAAGGGGGCAGACATTGACTTCATCGACTGTAAAGGCCACTCTCCACTGCTGCTGGCCACCAGTTGTGGAGCCTGGAGAACTGTTAACCTGCTTCTGTCACATGGTAATCTTGAGGAAACTTAGTTAGTTAGTTCTGTTTTTTTTTTCTACTGCTATCTTGAGATCTAAACTCAAGGTCATAACTTATAAGCTGGCTCTTTCTGGAGACTGGGTAATATTGAGATCACAAATTATTATTACTGAACATTTGGCCTCTATAGATGTTCACAGGAAGCTGGAGAACATTAAGACAAAACAGCTTACTTAAATATATATATATATTTTTCAGGTGCTGATCTGAAAGTAAAAGACAAAGCCGGCTGTAATTTTCTGCACCTGGCCATCTTGCAGCCGAGGGGTTTAAAGAACCTGCCGGCAGAAGTTTTGCAGGTATTTTAAATTTTTGTTTCTTTGTCAGTTTTCCATACATTTTATTTGATTAGAAATATAATAAATACAAATTTTAGGGTCTGTTATGCGCACTTTCCTACAACCAGACTTGAAAATCAATGGTGTTACACTGCCGCCAAGTGGTCAAATAAGGCACTGCTACGATCGCAACACAATGTCCAATACTGTTAGTTATTGCAAAACTGGCTTTAGCAGTTTTAAATAACACCAACAGTGTAACCTCTTTAGAATGTGTTTTACTGAGTTTACTTCTGCAATCATCCTGATTATTCACAGATGCAGCAGAGCACTCATGGGATCCAAGAAATATAACACATTTTGGCTAAAAACAATGCTAATACATGCTAATCTGTACCCTGGGGTCTTTTATGACTTTGGGTTTTACATCTCTTTCGAAGAATGGCTCAATTTCTTCAGTCATGTGTTACCATAAGTGCACTCAGACATTTGGCTCCACAGAGACAGCGCCCCTTGTTGGCCCCAGCAACACCACATCCAGCAGCATCCTAAGCTTTCATTGGAGGTCTCCCGTCCATGTACTGGCAAGGCCCAGACCTGGTTAACTTTAAAGGATTTGCATGTTCTGGTGTATAGGTGCTATAGCTACTGTTAGTATCCAATGGGAATCCATACTGGACATTACCCCTTAAATAAAGCTCTCATAGAGGCACTGTAAAATTCAGTTGTCTTTTTTTTCTGCAGCATGAGACTGTGAGGGAGCTCCTGAATGATGAAGACTCAGAGGGCTGTACTCCACTACACTACGCCTGCAGACTCGGGATTCCTGACTCGGTGAAGAATATGCTGGGACTCGAAGTTTCTCTGGATCAGAAGTCCAAACAGAAGAAGTCTGCACTTCACTTTGCAGCTGAGTGAGTATAAGGGAAGGTTCCTTCACCCTCGTAGTTTCAGCAGCCTGTGATTGACAAAGACATAACTACAGAGGGAAATGTCAATGATTTAAACCAGTTTTTTTAAACCATGTTTTTGCCGATTGCCTACATTTGAGGCTAAAGGCCTTTCCCGCCTTTAATCCCTCACTCTGTTGTGTCTGCAGATACGGCAGGATTAACACATGCCACCGGCTGCTGGAGACGATGACGGACACAAGGCTCTTGAACGAGGGAGATGAGAGAGGGATGACCCCGCTGCACCTGGCCTCTCACGGGGGTCATGTCAAGGTTGCGGAGCTGCTCCTTCGCAAAGGAGCTCTGTTTCACAGGTCAGTTATTCTCACAAAACTTTTGACATTTTATGTTAGAAACAAACTTTTGGATAATAAGCAACAGTAAATACGCCTTGCTCAAACACCCCAGTCTAAGACATGTTTATGTGCTACATCTCTGTGCAGTGATTATAAAGGCTGGTCATGTTTACATCATGCTGCAGCTGAGGGCTACACTCAGACCATGGAGATTTTACTCATTTCCAACATCAAACTCCTGGACAAAGCTGACGGAGATGGAGTATGCTTCTGTCTTTTCTTCATTTGCACTGACATACAAAATAGTTCATGTGTTGAGATGTTTTCCGGTCTTTGAGGTCTCTGAGATATTTCTCCGATTTAGAACACGGCTCTGCACCTGGCCGGACGTGCGGGTCACGTGGCGGCTGTTCGGCTACTGCTCTGCCGAGGGGCTCAGATCCTGCTGAACCGAGGGGATGCCTCCTTCCTGCATGAGGCTGTCCAGAACGGCAGGAAAGAGGTGACCAGCGCTGTGATCGACAGTGACAGGTTAGTGGGAATAGAGCTGCAACTAACACTGACAATAACTGTGATATAGGTTCTCACTTCTCCATTGCTCACTAGCAGCTCAACAGAGTCACATCATTTAACGCTCAGAGAGCCAACCGTGTCCTAGTTAATCTGATATCGGAGGTTGTAGGGGTCAGTAGTTTTATTCGTTTTAGTATTAAGCTGGCACATTAGGGAATAAGATATTTTTCCTTTATTACTTTACTTTTCAGTCTTTGTTCTTACAGGTGTGAGGAAGCCATCACCACGTTCAAACTGAACTCAGCAAAACGCTGCATTGTTATGGACATGATAGAGTTTCTTCCAGAGTCTTTTAAAGTGAGTCAGAACCAAACATAACATATATTACTGTAATTCAACATTCTCATCTTTTGTAATTTTATAGTGACTGTTGTGTAGTATCAAGACTGACAATTGTCATTTTATTTAAAAATATGATAATACAGTATGGGGCGGCACGGTAGCACAGCAAGTAGCGTCGCAGTCACACAGCTCCAGGGGCCTGGACATTGTGGGTTTGATTCCTGCTCCGGGTGACTGTCTGTGAGGAGTGTGGTGTGTTCTCCCTGCGTCTGTGTGGGTCTTTGTGTCTGTGTTGCCCTGTGAAGGACTGGTGCCCCCTCCAGGGTGTGTTCCCGCCTTGCGCCCAATGATTCCAGGTAGGCTCTGGACCCACCGTGACCCTGAACTGGATAAGGGTTACAGATAATGAATGAATGAATGAATAATACAGTATTAAACCTCAATGTTCATGATCAATGAAATCGCCATCTTTAAATCGTCTAAACCAAAGCTCACACGTGGATTTGGATGCAATATTATCCCCAAGACCCGAACAAATTAATGCACATGCTTTTTTTAAAAACAAAATGGCAACTGTCATTTTTAATACTATACAACGGTTACCTTAAAATGCCAAAGGTGGAAGGATATTTTTATTTGGAATTTTCAAACATATGTTACACAAATAAATGCTTTAATAAAAGTACGTATACACGAAAAACAGGAAAAATTGCCTTAATCGACCTCTGACTGACCATTGGAAATGTATTTTTTCCTAACAGTATCTTCTGGACAAGTGCATTACAGAGGCTGATGAAGATGTGAACTCTTGCAGCTACTATGTAGGTCTTGTTTCTGTTCATAAACCTGAGTGTTCTGGTTTTTATCTAGGGTTAGATGAACCACACCTGATTCAGCTCAGCCACAGCCTATTGCTAGAATATCAGCGCGTTATATTTCCCCTGCAAAAAGTAAATGTAATCCTAACTACCTGACTCTGTCCCTGGTCTCTTTCATGGACAGGTGGAGTATAATTTTCAGTGGCTACAGCAGCCAGAACGATACGCAAAGACAGAAAACTTGGAAAAGGGTGAACACTACAAACCTCTGGCTGCACTCAATGTTAGTATCTTAAAGGGTCACCAGATGCAGCAGTGGATTTAATATCAGGGGATAACTTGTTTAACTATTCGAACTGTGGGTTTCCTCATTGATGTTTTGTCCTCTTTCCTAAGGCCATGGTGGAATTTAATCGTGTCGAGCTGCTGACGCATCCTGTGTGCAAGAAATACCTGGAAATGAAATGGTAAGCGTTTATGTAGTTGACTGCCCAGGACACGCTTTCATACTATAAGGCCAAACATCTCTGGAGACCTGCTTATCCAATATTTCTTTATAAACGAAAGGTATAATTAGGGAGTCTGGCCCATGTTTGGCATTTAACATGGTGATCTTCTATGTAGATTATAGTTTGAGGTGTGTGTGTGCACCCAATAGAATGCTTGCATTCACGGTAGATGCACCTTAAAGTAGCTGAATCCACTCATTATCAATTCATTTCCCCTTTGCCCCGCAGGAATGCATACGGTGTGAAAGCTCACCTGCTCAATATGACAGTGTATGCCCTGGGAGTGTTCCCCCTCACTTACCTGATCGTAAACCTGCGTCCAAATCTAAGAGTGGAGAAGAATGTCACCATGGTCAGCATGGTCACCACAACCCTTGACAAGGTACCACACACATTCTTGTGCTCATTAATGAGCTAAATACTCAGCCCCTGTTCCCAGAAAGAACAAGAACATTGTCAGTATTTTCTAACGCAATAAATATTCAATTCTTCATTTGTTTTGTTTTGACAGCAAAGTTATATTATCACAGTCTGCATGTTCCTGGTTCTCGTGATGAACATGTACGCAGTCGGAAAAGAGATAGTACAGATATGCCAGCAGGTATGCTAACAATTTTATTATATTATTATACATTTTATAGCAGTTTGTGAAACAATGTTAAATGGTGGTGCATCAATTGTACGCTATAAAAGACCAATGTACATAAATGTTCCCCTATCTCAGATACACCCAAAATCCTCAGCGTATTTAAGTGTTAAAAACATTTATGTGGTTTAGGGTCACATTTGTAAATCTGGTAATGTGCAGAACCGTGGCTTTAATGCCTTGCTTTCCCTGTGTCAGCGTCTGAAGTATCTGAGAGACGTGTCTAATCTGATGGACTGGGCAGCTGCGATCTGCTCTCTGCTATTTGTCCTCCCGCTGTTGCTGGATGTGAAGAGCTCGTGGCACTGGCAGGCTGGCTCCCTCGCTGCTCTCGTCTCCTGGTTCAACCTCCTTCTCTACCTGCAGCGGTTTGGACCGACCTGGCTCCTACACTTGTATTAAAACCTCACTAAGTAACTTTGGGGGGTTTTAAGACCTCTCCGGTGGAAACACAAGATGAGAAAAACCCATTTGACAATATGGTTTTCACATTGTTGGATGCAATTGCACCTTTCCACCAGAGAGGTCTCCAATTCCCCAAGCTGATGTGACGCGTTAATCACACATTTGCATTAAATGGGATTTCTTATACCCAATTTCTACAAGTGAACACAGTTGCGCGGTGCTAATGAGAACCCTGCGACATGCTTTGGTCACAAATACCACAAGGAACAAGGAACCACAGCACACTTTTCTTCCTGTCAGAACCGTTTCTGTTAACGCAGATCAGCCAGAGCGCATCAAATGAGACGCACAGAAGTTCTGTTTGAACTTGGTTATCTTCACGTCTGTTTTACACGATTTCACTATAAGTGGAGAGTCATAATTCTAATATGCCTGCTGTCTACATTACAGCACACAGCTGCTCGTTTTATCCCTTGTATTCTAAGTTATTCAAACCACAGAGAACTGACTGGGTTTCTTGTTTCACACTTGGGCTTCAGATCAAATTAGTGCACACTGAACAATTGAGTCAGTTTTACATATGACCCCGTTAAAGCATGCTTTTTGTTAAAGGTTATTAAGGGTAAAACTGTATACTATGTTCTTATCAAATGTTTTGTTTTCTTAGGAAGTCTAAACAGCGCTAATAAACTGAACGGCTTTAATATTAATGTTATATTTCTCTGCAGGTTTGAAAGGTTCGGAATCTACGTGGTGATGTTCCGGGAGATCTGCAGAACACTGCTGAGCATCATTGTGTTATTCATATATTTGATCCTCGCGTTTGCCTTGGCTTTCTATGCTCTGATGATCGAACAGGTGAGCGTGAAGATGACAAATAAGAGAGACCAATTTACATTTCACAAACACGTGTCTCTAAAATAGTAACTTTACAGGAGCGTAATATAAGAAGATTTTATTCCAAGTCACTTTGGAGCATTTCTATTGGTCCATTCATCAGGAAATTTCCACACAATTTGAATGAAAGCTGCTGTGTTCAAATTGTGTAATCCACTAAAATTAGACAAAAATTGAGTTTTTTTTCTGGACAGCAACGATTTGTTTAACGTCCACACAAAACAGCCATTAAGTCATTAAGGTTTTTGAAGACAAACAGCTGATTTTTCAGAGGTCCACAAGTGCTTGGGATTTCTTGGACAAAGACAAATTTAGAAGAGGACAAACGTACCCCCTGAAAACAGAGCCAAGATTTGAACTTGTTCTTTTCCAGAGGCATTTTGGCAGGATGTTCCTGTCCCTGATGCAGACCTTTGTCATGATGGTGGGAGAGATCAACTATCAGGACAACTTCCTGAAGCCCTACATAGCCACGCGACTGCCGTTTCCTGTGCTGACATATGGGATATTTGTATTTTTTGTTCTGCTGGTGCCCATTCTGCTCATGAACCTGCTGGTAGGCCACAGGACTACAATTACACAACTAATTACGCATGATTAACCACCCAGTAGTTGGGCTATTAGGACAGGGCTAACCTTTTGGTAAAAAAAAAATAAGTTGCTGATAAGGGTTTCTAATGTATTATTTGGTAATTTCCTACAGAACTGTGTGTAATTTGTGGTATTAAGAAAGTAAGGAACTAAAGTATCGGCCCACATACAAATCCTGGGAATAATCTGAAATGGTTTAATGAGTTAATAAACAGCGGATATAATGAATAATTTATCATTTTAGAATATGATTTAACTATAGATTGGACTGGCTGTGGGTGATATTGCAGAAGTACAGACTAACGCTTGCTTAAAGCAAATTGGAATGCAGGCAAGTATCAATCTTACTGTACCCTCTCCATACGATAGAAGAAAATGTTACATTTAAGAAATGAGTGACAAGAAACAGTTTGATATTTACAGATTGAACTTCACACAAATCTGGAGGAGTGGCTGCCGAACTGGTTTATGAAAAGAGTGGACCAAGTTTCACTCAAAGAGTTTCCCAACAAATGTTACAAGGGCAAGGTAGAAATCGTTAAAATCCTACTTCTTGGTTTTGGGAGAAAACCTCCTATTGTTTTTTTTAAGACTTGATTTTTTATTGTAAAGCTGTAATTTTTGAGATGCTAGGTTTGAACTGGATTCTGTACTTTTTTTTCCCCCCTCAAGAACTTCTTGTACACCCTTGGAAAACATTTTGTGTATTAGAATATTGGCATTTGAATATATTATAATAGTATAATTTAAAAGGAACTAGAATCTGGATGTATACCGATGTTCCAGTGTATTTTTGAGGGAGCTCTTCTTTTGTATTTTTCAATAAAGAGATGGGTGTGTAGTGGCAGTGAAGGTAGGAAGGAGATCCCCAGAGTGTGCCCAGCCCCTCATCAGTCAACACCAATGGAGCGAGAGCTGTCCAAACAGAAATACAGGTACATCCCAAGTAGTAGACCGCTTTTTGTTTTAGATGGCGGTAACAGTATTTTCCAGAAGCACCAGCTCAAAATCTTTTCATTTACAGATTACTGACTCAAACAATAATGATTATGATTTGTTGTGGTTTCAGATTGAGGGAGCTGTCTGAGTTGATGGAGAAACAGCACAACCTGCTGAAGCTGATTGTTCAGAAGATGGAGATCAGCTCAGAAGCTGAAGACCACGATGGACCACCTGTTTTCCAGGAATTTAAACAGAAACTTCTCGCCAGGAGCAAGTGGGGCCCACTGCTCAGAGCAGTCACAGCCAGGAAGAAGTGAATAGAACACATTCAGAAATATCTTCCGCCCATAAATTACAACACTAGTCTGGGAGGCCGTGTTTGTGATTGTGTGGAGGCTCTTGAAACCTTTCTTCATAATGTTCTACGACATCTTTATAAACGTAAGCTGGTGTAAAATATCCTCCTCCTTAAATGTCCCCACATTTTTTAATCTTATCCTCCATTTACCACAATTATTTTTTATTAATTTAGTTCTAAAAAGTTCTTATTCATGGTTTTACACTTCCTTACTCCATTCGAACAATTCTGTCTTTAATTCATCTTCATCAATGTCCCCCTCATTTGTTAAATCCTCCTCCATTTATTCTGGGACGTCGTCCATTTACACTGTTCGCGCCTTTCAGTTTTTCCTCACAGTTTCCTGCATTCCCACTGCTCTAGAATGCATTCGCAATCGTAATGTAGAAATCTATAGTCTGTACTGTGCCAATGTGCCATGGCCTTAATCAGCATTCAGTAACTTTCTGCAAACCATGTCAGTGATGATTTGCTTTTTTTGTTTTGTGCCATCCTTTCAATGTGGACATTACTGTACTTAAATATGACCTACATGTGAAAATAACGACCAAGAAACCCAAGGCTGTGCCAACAGCTGCATTAAAGGATTCAATAGATGTGTCTAAGACTGATCACATTGCACAAATTATTAAAAAACTATAATAAACAAATCCTCAAGACAACAAATGTGCTTCAAGATCCAAGATCCTGGGACAGTTATAATGTCTTTGCTTCTATCTTTACAATTTAGCAATCCAAAGTGAACATTAGCAAGTTTTACAATAGTTTTGCCAGGTTTTTTGGGGGAAAAGCAAGTAACTATTATGTGACCAAAACAAAGTATGAAAACAAACAAACAACAAACAAATTCCATTCCTCCACTATTCAGTATATTCCACACTTACACTCCTGGACTGTAGCAGACACTCGTCAAATATTTCATGACTCTTTTTTTCTTTCTTTTTTTGCCTCCCCATAGTGCGTGGGCATCTTCCTTTTGCTGCCACTTTGCTCTGTTGAGAAATAATATTTTTAGCAATAACCTTTAATATTACCTCATCAATGATGAATATTACTATGCCTTATCATATTTTAGCATTAAAAGATCAGGAGTTTGTCCAGTTATTCCACTTTATGTAAAGGAACAGTGACACCCAGTGACCGTGATGTACCAACCATTCTGTGATAAACCTATTTCAAACATGGCAATATGGGGGACCCATTCTATTGAGCAGGAACTGGTTCATTATAAATCATTTCATATATATATTCATAATCTCTGATGTGGGCAAAACACAGAAATATTGTGCTGTTATATACAGGGGTTGGACAATGAAAGTGAAACACCTGGTTTTAGACCACAGTAATGTATTAGTGTGGTGTAGGGCCTCCTTTTGCGGCCGATACAGCGTCAGTTCGTCTTGGGAATGACATACACAAGTCCTGCACAGTGGTCAGAGGGATTTGAAGCCATTCTTCTTGCAGGATAGTGGCCAGGTCTCTACGTGATGCTGGTGGAGGAAAACGTTTCCTGACTCGCTCCTCCAAAACACCCCAAAGTGGCTCAATAATATTTAGATCTGGTGACTGTGCAGGCCATGGGAGATGTTCAACTTCACTTTCATGTTCATCAAACCAGTCTTTCACCAGTCTCGCTGTGTGTATTGGTGCGTTGTCGTCCTGATACACGGCAGGGCACAATGTTTGAACCATTGGATGCACATGGTCCTCCAGAATGGTTCGGTAGTCCTTGGCAGTGACGCACCCATCTAGCACAAGTATTGGACCAAGGGAATGCCATGATACAGCAGCCCAACCATCACTGATCCACCCCCATGCTTCACTCTGGGCATGCAACAGTCTGGGTGGTACGCTTCTTTGGGGCTTCTCCACACCGTAACAAAATCAATACATGTTTCACATTGTCCACAGCCCAAGATTTGCGCTCCTTGCACCATTGAAACCGACGTTTGGCGTTGGCGTGAGTGTCCAAAGGTTTGGCTACAGCAGCCCGGCCGTGTGTATTGACCCTGTGGAGCTCCCGACGGACAGTTCTGGTGGAAACAGGAGAGTTGAGGTGCCGTGATTTGGGCAGCTGTGGTTTTATGTTTTTTGGATACAATCCGGGTCAGCACCTGAACATTCCTCTCAGACAGCGTCCTCTTGCGTCCACAGTGAATCCTGTTGGATGTGTCTCCTCCTTCTTGGTGGTACGCTGACAGTACCCTGGATACCGTGGCTCTTGATACATCACAAAGACTTGCTGTCTTGGTCACAGATGCGCCAGCAAGACGTGCACCAACAATGTGTCCTCTTTTGAACTCTGGTGTGTCACCCATAATGTTGTGTTCATTGCAATATTCTGAGCAAAACTGTGCTCTTACCCTCTGCTAATTAACCCTTCACACTCTGCTCTTACTGGTGCAATGTGGAGTTAATGAAGATTGTCCACTGGGCTGCTCCAATTTAGCCATGAAACCTCCCACACTACAATGACAGGTGTTTCAGTTTCATTGCCCAACCCCTGTAGATTGGCATATTGACTTAAATCACAATCAGTTGTTTTCAAGAAATCCAATTTACTCAGAATTAGCTATATCATTAAAAGAAAAAATTATAGCCCCACATTGATGGAAATAAATCAATGTTAAACAGACAGTAGTCAGAATTAAGAAAATAAAACAAGCCATAAACTGACTCTTCATCATGTTAACATTTCCAGGGCAAACGATTTAATTTAAACTACCCAACACACAATAAAACTACCTGCCTTTTTAGGTGATAAGCTAGACAAAAACACATGACAGAACATTACACAAACAGTTCAAGTCTGACCTTTAAGGTGCGTTCTCGTTTCTCTTTCCCTTTGCCCGGAGTGATATTGTGAGGATGAGGAGGAGGAAGAAGTGGAAGGGAGTGCTTTGCTCACGTTGTGAGACCTCTCTTGCCCTAACTCATGGGCCTGTCCTAGAAAAAGGGGTGGGGCATGTCATGAGGGGGATGGGCAAACTTCTTTTTTTTGCCAAGATTTAAAAAGGAAAAAAAAACAAAAAAACAAAAAAAAAATGCACACAAAAAACATTAATCATCTCGTCATGTCATCATTATGCAGTTGTTTTCTACAGCCCATGGTTAATGTAATAGCGGTCAGTTTCAAAAATCCTTTTCGTCACTGGGAATCCAAGTTTAGACTCTCAATCCTTTATAACTGCACTAGGGGAGCTACAGAATAATGACATAACTTTGGTGGACTATTTTGACTTTTAAAACCATGCAAAGTAAAACACAGAACTGCATACTGTACCTTGAGATCCATACATTTGCATATAAAGCACAATATAAACAATCAAGATTAGATCTGAGCCATGCATGCCTTAAAATTAGGCTACACACACACACACACACACCCCACCCCTAATAAAATGGCTGATACCCCACACCTTGCAGTTACGGTTAATAAAGCACAAATGTAATTTTACAAAATGGACTCCAGGCATTAAATACTTCCAGTTCCTATCACCACCACCGTGAACAACTCTCAACATATCCACTATTCTCGATGACTCTGTACACTCCTAAACGAATGAATTCAGCAAAATATCGGACTTCAGAAATGTGGAGTAAGGTTTCATGGGGTGATGTGTAATTGTGATTTCCTGGTGTTTGAGAAGTCTAGAAGATAGTGGGAAGTGTTTTTTATAGATTAGGTTTGTGGTGATTGTTTTCTCCTGTAGAAAGGTCTAGGTTAGTTGCAAGCAACCATGCAGAAACAAGGACAGCGCAATGATTGGGTTAGGGTCAATTCAGATTACTCTCCCAGAAAGCAAAACTACACACAGAGCCCCAAGCTGCTGCATCCTCAAAAAGGATGAAACTCATTTATTGGTTTGAAATTGGCTTACAAAGTACACAAAATTTAATTATTTTCATATGTCACTTACATTATTAACCTTGGTTTCTATCAGGTTATTCAAGAATAACATTAAGACCGAACAAATTTGGCTGGCATACATGTATCCACGGGAAAAAGAAAAGAAAAAAAAAAACCCAAAACACTACTTAACACTACTATTTAATAAAAATTGCATATCAGTACAATTGAGCTATCATACCACTAAAATTTACAAAGATATAACATCAGATGTTCACACAAGGTTATTGACAGGTTATAAAAGAAAGCAAGGATTACTAATTTAAATTCAACACTTTTTACTCTGATGGAAAAGTGAAGTCATGCTTTAGTTAAATGCACAATGCATTTTATTCTTCTGTAGCACAAAAGCACTATTCAAAAGGCAGTGTGCATTAATGAGGAAATGCGACACAGCAAAGTGCTTATGGAATGGGGGTAGGAAAAGGAAACAAATAAAAAAAAAAAAGCAATCTCACACCATGGTCCCTGACAAAAGTAAACATAAAATGCACCCTGCACCAAATACTGATGGTCTGGATCATAAATATATTAACAAAAATTTCAGAGACAGCAATAACTTTAACCTAAAAACTCTTAAAGGAAACAAAAGTACATCTGAGCAATAGTCCTAACTTGGAGCTCATATTTGGGCTGAGGCTCCAGCATCTTACTTGTGTTCCAGTCGGAGAAGCTGTTCCTTACCATTTATGGTTAACGACTTTAACTGTCCATCTTCTTCAACCTCTATGCGTTCCTGTCCATTCTCTACAATTCTGCATTGGGGGGAAAAAAAATGGTGGTCAGTTGCATAAAAACGAAAGAAACAAGCACAAAAATGACTCAGTAACTTATAACATCTCAATAACTTTTCAAAATATTTCCACCACTGAACAATTCTGACTTTGCGAGTTGCTTTAGAACGGTGCATTTTGCGATAATTCTGTCAACTGTCGAAAAACCATGATAAAGAAAAGCAGTATATACACTGAGCTGTTGGAGGGCCCACAATGCCCTCATGTAGAATGTTTTAAATTGCAAAACACCAGTGAGTGAGTCATTAAAGGAAGACAGTATGTGACACATACAGGTGCAACCCATTCCTGGCATTAGCAGTCATCCTGGGTGATCCAATCATAAGTGGACAGCAAAAACGATGCATCTTGAGGAAGCATTGTAACCCATCACTCAAACCACATTCAGACATGGTCAGAAGTGCATATGACCATATATTTCTTGTGTGAATGGAGTGGACCTGTGTAGTTGTGTGTGTGTGTGTGTGTGTTAATGGGTAGGCCAACACAGCTTGTGCTCTGACTCAAAAACTGAAACATGCCTCTTGTTAATTACAAGTGAGTTTCTCTCACGACGATCTAAAATGTATTTAGTTTACACCTGAACGTATTTGAAAACACTTCAAGGTTTCAGGCTGTGATTATTATGTTCCTGGGACAAAAGCTCAAGGGGTTATACAAGTGATTTTTGTCTGTTTTAGACCTGTGGCAGCGCAGACTCTGTCCTGTTGTCCCTGTGAATGGATGTGCGTTTTTACCCTTTGCTGTGGTAAAATATCCTGAAGTTTACAGATCATTTTCTACCACCGACATTATTCAAATAATAATTCAATAAACTGCTCCCTTATCCAGCGTTTTTACCTTTTTGTAGTGATTTTCCTGCCATTGACATATTTAGTAGAAGTGGACACAGAACGAAAATTCCCCATTCCACTGCCTCCACCACCACCACCACCACCTCCTCCTCCTCCTCCTCCTCCAAACGAGGTAGAGGAAAAGGAGGTAAATCCTCCTCCTCCACCTCCCATATGACCCATGTGCTCCAAATGACCCATGTGCCCCATGTGGCCCATGTGGCCAAAGGAGGCAAAACCTGAAACACACAAAAACACTGTTTAACCAGTGAGAAAGAGCCACAGGTCGAGCCCAAGAGTTTTATCTTTGAACAAGGTGCTTGACTACTTACTGTCACAGCATTTCATTCAATAATTCAATAAACAAACAGCAGAGAAATATCGTAACCTCTGACCTGTGTTAAAACCTGGAAAACTTGCTCCAAATCCGGGGAACCCTCCAAACCCTCCAAAAAACGAGCCCCCCGTTCTGCTCCGGCTCATCCCACGCTGGTGCCGCCGCCCGCCTCCGAAAAACAAATCATCACCAAATAGATCGCCACCTGCAGGAATGTCAAAGATCAACAGCTACAATCACATTTCCTTCAATGTCAACCAGTGATGGGTCAAGCCTTTCTCATTCAGCATTCACCAAAATGACATATACATTGGCATTAATAAGACCTTTTAAATTCATAAATATCAAATGTTAACTGTTAGTGCAGCTATGCAAAAAGTAATTTAATAAAAGTGGTTATAGGTAAACATTCTATTCTCTGTCATTCTGGGCCATTTCAAGCGGTCCATGCATAATTCAGTTTCAGTAAGCATAAACACCATAACTAGAAGGCGTTTTCAATTTTTATAAACTAATAGTAATAGGTTGTATTCCGTCCCCAATGAGTATTTTTTCCTCATATTGAAATTCAAAGTAAAAAATACAAACCAAAGAAATCAGCAAATGGATCCTGACCACCAAAGAACTCCCTGAAGACATCATCTGGATTGCGGAACGTAAATCCTTGGAAGGGATCTCCGTTATGATAATGTCCCCCTTTAAAACAGAGAACACCAGAGAGACAAAGTCAAACACAGTTTTGCTTTAGTCTGCCTTCTTCATGGCGAACATTGTGGGAAATCTATAATGTACTTTCCAGTGAGCCAACAAAATCAATGCAGTCTTGTGTCAAGTTGTCAATATGGTGTTTCAGAGCAATACATTAGCCAAATAAGTCATTAAGGCAAATGTGACAACTATCTATTAACTATTTACCTCCTCCACTTCCTGTTAGGCCTTCTTTACCGTACCGATCATAAAGACTCCGCTTGTTGGCTGCAACAAAACAAATCAAAGAAATCCTTTGGTTAAATAAATGCCCCATCACAGTAATAAAAAAAAATAATCAATGCTCAATTACTGAAGGTATGCTTCGTATAAAAAACAACAACAGCACATATTTGATGAGACTAATACCCGTAAAAAGTGATTATCAGACCCTACCATCTGAAAGGACTTCATAAGCCTCTGAGATTTCTTTAAATTTCTTCTCAGCCTCATCCTTGTTTTCTGGGTTCTTATCAGGGTGCCATTTTAAAGCTAGTTTTCTGTACCTACAGGGAAATGAAAGCAAATGTGAAACAACATTACTGGTTAAGCAGCCTTTATAATAAGTTTTCAAGCCTTCATTTGTTGGTGTTCCTATTTTTATGTTTTATTAAAAACAGTGTTGGATTATGTTCAGTATTTCTAAGCCCTGATTAAAAGAAATATGGACACTGTGCCTTTATAAATGACACTTACGCTTTCTTAATATCTTCTGGAGATGCAGTCTTCGGCACTCCTAAAATATGGTAATACTCCACCATGGCTTTGCACAAATCCTCAGTTCAAGTGACGACAACCTGAAAAAACAAGACAGCCACAATCTTACATCAAATAGCATCATATGGAAATAAGATGATGTGTGAGCACTGCTCAATTATCACAGATGACAAGAATGACTCTTGTACCAAAGCACAAAAAAAACCTTGTCTCATACACACACACGCACACATCTGTGTGTGTCTGTAACAAGGATCAAGGATCGTTAAGCTTGGTGTGTGAATAAATATCAGAGGACAACACAATTATACAGAAAGTTGCTGTATCCCAAGCCACAACTGCCTTCAGTTTCCCTTTTATATTACTTTCTACAATCAATGTTATTTTTCACCTTCACAAACACACAACTCTGAACGTTAAAACACAGAGAACCACTGAAGAACCTAATATCGAATGAGGTTCAATAATTTAATTTACTCAATCCTCAAATATGAATTTGCTGGTAAATACATACACTAGTGGAGAAAAACAATGCACTCCAATCTCATACGAAGATAAAAACACTGACTGAAGGCTAGAGGGAAAAACTATAACCACAGCGTCTCATTCTCACATAGCATTTAACGCCAACTCTATACACACTTGCTTTGGGCTAACAAACCTGTTTTTAAGAGTCGCACCCCTAAGTGGTCGGCAGACTGCCTCAACTTCCTGTAGTGGGTCCAAAAATCTGAACCATCAAAAAGTGCTTTTACTCTGCACATGAAGCAGACCTTGGTTCAGTTTAATCCGGACTGAGACCACCTTTTACTGATCAAACCAAATTTCGGTCTGAAAGCACTTTTCAAACCTTCTGTTTTGATTTGGACCAAACAGAAAAGTCAAACAAGATGCGTGAAAAAAACACCCTTAAATCAGACATTTGCCAAGAAATAAAAACCTGTCTCCTGTACCAATTAACCCATTACAGTAAATTCTAAAAGAAATCATTGGGCAGTTATTACATTATGTAAATAAACGTATGCAAAACTCCAAATATCTAAACTAAAGAAAACACCACAGCACAAAATTTACTTTAAGATCTCAACTGAATTACCAAAGCAGAACAAAGCAATATATTTAATTGTACCAACTAAAAAGACCAGGATCAGTGTCATCAGAGAAAAATGCTAAAGCACTGGTGGCTTTGACAGTGTGTGTCTGTGACTTGGCCAGTAATCACAGCCAGTGCCCAATCCCAGCTTTGAAACACAACAGCAGACAAACAGTGTTCTACAGGTACAGAAGAGTTAGGTCTAGACATTTTCCAGACTTGTCCAATTACACGTTTCATATAGTGTACAGCCTGATTTTGTCTGCATTGTTGTTTTAGGCATAGGGTGGCACCTGTCTAGCAGCGCCTGTGAGGCATGGCATTGATCTTCCGGAACATTGGCGGCTCTATTCACACATGCTTTCACTTGGACATTACCTGGAATTTGTACTAGAAGGCTAAGCAGTATAATGTCCAGGTAATGTCCAATGTTATGGACATTTGCGTTCACACATACAGTTCCCCTGGGGAATATTTCTGGGTTACTGTTAGGGTTGCAAAAGTCAGGAAACTTTCAAATTTGGGAAATTTACCATGGGAATTAACGGGTTATTATCGGAATAAAATGGGACTATTCAAAGCTAAGGTGAGAAACCTGCATATAGTTGGTAAAAAATATACACTGAAGCTAATATAATCTTGGTTAAAATAATTAGATATAATACTAAAACATTTGAATAGCAAAGCTGCTTTGTTTTTTACATTGTGAATGGCACTTTTTTTTGAGAGGGTGGGGGGGGCAGGAATTGCGCTCTTTTGACTGTATTTTAATTGAACTGTTGATTTAATTGAATTGATTGTTCAGTGAAAGATTTAAGCATTTTTAAAGTTCCATTTGCAATTAACTGTGTCATAGTCATTTGTATTGTTGTGCCAAAAAAAATGGTACATTGATTATCTGATATTTCCTATTAATATTACAATGAGTTCCCTACATTTCCCAAGGAAAGTTTATATTTTGGAATATTTCCAAAGTTCCGCAAGGAAAGTTACCAGTAATTTACTTAAATTTATTGGAAATGTTCCACCCCTTTGCAACCCTAGTTACTGTGCATGTGAAAAAGGGGCTTAATTAACATGGGATTTTGCCAGTCAGAAATCTTTGTGCCACATTCCATAGCAGATATAAATAAAATGATAAATCAGTGCAGTCTACGATAAAAGTGTGTGATATTTTAAACAGGGAAAATTTTTGCTTTGTCTGTACAATATATGGCACTTGAAAAACGTGTTCTTAAACAGCTCACTCAACGCTTTATGGCATGTTTTCTGCTAAACAAAATACTTTCTGTTGAATGGTTATATCTTAGTTTCATCATCACTTGTGACATGAAGGAAACATGGACACAGTGTTTAAAAAGCACCTTCATCTTTGCAAAGTGCCTTTCGATATAGTTTACGATTCAAAAACACATCTGCAAATTCCCAAATGACATGTTTCTTGTAATCGGTTCTGCACTTGCCCGTTCTGATTCAGATCTCCATACGCACACACGACGTGTCTCTGTACCTAACTATGAAGTCACACTACGCAAATTAGTGAGGCATTTTTTCAAAACCTGCTGATGCTTATAGATAAGAAAAAAATGTGAACTGCCTATAGGCGCCCAACAATAAGACTTCTAATAACATTTATATTCATGCCTATTTTAGGCGGAAAGAACATGTTTTTCACTCTAAGTCAGTCACACAGAAGAGGAAATAGGGTAGTTATATATATATATAGTTCACAAATATTGAAGAAAAAATATACACAGATGTATACAGATCTGAAGGTTTACGTATGAAAACTATTATAAATTAACGCAAAGAAATGTTCCAATGGGTTTTAAAAGTACATCGCTTTCGTCCTGATGATTTTTGCAGTTTCAAGATCTGTGTACTAAGAACATGAAATAACTTTCTGAATGACACCTCCGTATGTCAGATAAACCTACTTCCTGTGTCGTTAACCCCTTCACCCAAAACATGGTAAAACCTGGTCATTTGTACAAAATAGCTACAAAACACTATGATGTGTGGGTTTTAATTTATAACATACTAAAAACACCACAGACATTTAAACAAGGTTAAACAATAGACTTTGTGTGAAAATGTGGCAGTTATTTCTCATGTTGAGTGAACACCATATATTGTTTTTTAGGGAATTTCTCGTCTAATTGTGGGACATTAAAAGTTCTGACTTATTCTTGACATCGACATAAGAACAAACCCACGGCCTCAAGTTCATCAAGAAAGGCAGCTTTTCCATTGAATCCATTGAGAGGATCCATTTTTACCAAGAAAAATAAATTAATACATAACAAAAAGTGTTTTAATAAAATATAAAACTAAACCGGTCACACATGAAGAACAAGAGAAACAAAAAGCTCACAAGTATGGCATTTTGGGGAATATTTTGACTATTATCACAACCAGCTCGGCGATTTAGCTGTAAATTCCCGTATAATACAGAAAACTCTAACGCTACAATATAACAAGGATGTTATATTCGTGTTATTGTAGTCATTAATAAAGAAAACACGAAGGAAACTGAGTCTGACTCTGGAACATTGTTAACATTAACGCTATCTTATTTCAGTTCTTCATTACACAGCCAGCTTTCTTCTCAAACAGCAAAACAAACGAGTTTTCTCTTAAAATAACTCTAAACACAGATTATACGATTATAGATTCTAAACGGGGACATACCCTTCTCTCTGTCCGGTGCAGACAGGAATCTCCCTCGGCGAAATTTCACGGCTTTTTCCCCAAAAAGCGGTTGTTTCACCGATGTGTTGTTGTTAATAGAGCGAAAGCCTTAGTATAAAAGCTCTGCGCATGCGCGGGAATGTACCTGATTAACCGAGAAATCCGCTGCCTTATGGCGCAACATCCTGTAAACTTCGGCGGTGTCCCAAATCTCATTCTCTTCTCTGCAATCTTTCCAATTATAAGCTTTTTTAGGACCAGCCGACTTCTCCAAGACTCACAGGTCAAAACCACACATTTCTGTGCTACTCATACGACTAATAAATCTATTCTAATAAATGCCCTCCTAATCGTGACATATTTGTTTTGTAACATTAGGCCCTATTTTGCCTACGACCTCAATGTGTGCAATTTTGGACGCTTCCCCTAGACATTCCAGAGTTTTCTAGAACACATTCTAGATCTCCAGAAATTCAGGAGTTAAGGCCTAATACATGTGTTTACTCTTTTATAAATATTTGTTATATTGACAAATACATTAACATATACATATAAACGTATTTTTCTCTCAGAATTATTTTTGTTTAAGAAATATATTTATTTTGCTGTGATCTGAAATAAACAAAATAATAATAATAATAATAATTATTATTATTATTATATACTTTTTATTATTATTATTATTATTTAAGATCACAAGAAAATTCATTTCTGCTTTCAAGATAACATTAATTCGTTCATTCATTCATTGCAGTTAAATCAATCCAATGCAGCGTATATTTACATTAGCAGAGTATATGCAGTGGCTGCAATTGGAACATTTTCACTCTTGAAAAATCTTAAAAGCAAGTTTTAATCTGAATATCAACAGCGCTATTCATATTTATTTTGATCCAAAACAGTTTACAAAAGAGTTATTTTTACCATATTGTTTTCCTGCACTTTTTCTTTTTTTTTTTTGGTGACACAAAAGTGCTGCCTCTGTTGGTTCTATTTTCATACATATTACATCAAAACTACAGCTTGCCTTATTGTACGTTGTTTGAATTGATCTGAACAGCATTAGAATATATATTTAAAAAAATCTATATATATATTATATTTCAATTAGAAATATATTTCTGGAAGTAAAATACTTGCTCCATAAATTATTATACATCTTGGACAGATATAAACCACTGAAAGCAGCATTTGCTGTTAAATCTCCTTTAGTGTACTATTAAAGAGATCTAGTCCTGTAGAGGAAAGGTGGATGACACAGGTGCTGCTGTTTTAACTCCAGTGTCATCTGTGTCTTGTTACTGACTTGCAAAACAGCTGAACAGCAAGTGCTTTGCCCCGTAACTGCTTTGGGTTGTCCAGATGCATGCATTACTTCATGAACAGACCACTTACAGAGTCTTATTAGTTTTTTCTCATGAGGAAAGATCACAAGAAGTACACGCAGAACCCACGCAGACACAGAGAGAACACACCACACTCCTCACAGACAGTCACCCGGAGGAAACCCACGCAGACACAGAGAGAACACACCACACTCCTCACAGACAGTCACCCAGAGGAAACCCACGCAGACACAGGGAGAACACACCACACTCCTCACAGACAGTCACCCGGAGGAAACCCACGCAGACACAGGGAGAACACACCACACTCCTCACAGACAGTCACCCGGAGGAAACCCACGCAGACACAGGGAGAACACACCGCACTCCTCTCAGACAGTCACCCGGAGGAAACCCACACAGACACAGGGAGAACACACCGCACTCCTCTCAGAAGTAAAATAACAAACAAAATGTATTTTTTCAGCTTCCCTTTGACACCCCATATGAATATTTTGGATACTATTTTGCTGATAAACCAAAATGGGTTGCAACATTGTTATGCGGGTTAATCTGTATGATCTTATTGGGTGACTAACCTGGACAATAATAAACTAGCCTGAACCAGTTTAAAACAGCACAGACTGGCATTAAATTCGTGCTATTATTTCAGTGAGAATAATATAAGCATTTTGTAGTTAATAAAGCAATAGTTTATATTTAAATATTTATATAAGAAAATAATGATAATGTTGAAACTCAGAAAGTTTATGGTTTTTTGAAAATTATTTTCCCATTTCCCAGTTAATGTTTAAAAACCTAAATTAGACAGGGGTATGTTTACCACTGTTTTGCATCACCAAATTTTTTAACATCTCTGTAAACATTTCAGAACTAGACCAAATTGTGTAAATAAAATGTTTTGCCACCTGTTGCTTTAATAAAAACTGAAGCACTGCGTAAACTAACAGAGCTGGCACAAAGCACGAGAGACTGGAGCAATACCCTCATACCCCTCTGTGCTCTTTTAATTTTGTGGTGTGTTTTTGGCTGTGCCTTTATTTAGAAGCTGTTTTTGCAACTGAACATTCATCTATAAAAACATAAAAGAAGAGGAAATACGAACTGCTGCTTCGTGTTAGCTACACATCCAGGAGCAGGGGATCTGTAAAAGATGAAAAAAAATGCTTTATTTGAAATGACTGGCTTTTACCATAACAGACAAAGAGTGCAGAAAATGAAGAACAAACAATCTGGTGAATTATATTTCTTGCTGTTGAGATAATAGTGACTTTGTGCCTTCAGTAAATAAAAACACAAACAGATGTGCCACAAAGAACAAATCAAGCCAGATGTTTCTGTAGGAAGAGAACATTAGAAGATGTCTTGTGCGTAACTCACATTTTCACTGCAGTACTCTGAGCTGTAGTTTATAACACGTGGCTGTTTGAGACTAAGCAGTAGCTTGTTTGTCACAGTTAAATTGTGGATGATGGAAGAATCAACTAAAATGAATCAACAATTACATTTATTTAATGTTTATACAGAATAAAATATACTGTAATTAAAACTAGTATACAGAAAATTTATTTATTACATTATATCGCGCTATTATGGAAAAAATATATGTTCTCCATATGTTACTAACCTCTGACAGATAAAATGTGCTCTCTAAGATTGTCAAGACCCATCCATCCCCATCCCCCCATTAAATTACTGTGTGGAGTTTTTACAGTCTTGTGTCCATAGTCCGAATCTTTTTATTTATAACATCAGATAATTTATTTCACTGTCAGGATGCTCAGGGTGTTATCAGGAAGATGATTTCAAGAAATAAAGCAAAAACTGTTTTAGAGACCTACCACCTACACTCCAGCTTTAAAGCCACAATTCTATTTCATCTTCAGTGTAATGTCATAGAGATGCATCATTAGGGGAAACGTGGGGGAAACAGGTGCTGCTCTGTCAACACTAATGTCATCTGTGTCTTGTTAAACAACTTACAAAACAACTCTCAGCAGCAAGGGCTTTGTACCTGACCAGGCACAATCGCTATGACACCACCTTCCTAAAAAAATATATTAATAAATAAATAAATCAGCCAAAACACAGCATATTCTGGCTCTGGTCGTCTATGCTCATTTTTTATTGTTAATGCACAAATGTATAGAGGCATTAAAAGGATATAGAGTAGCATTTTGATGTAAATATCAGTAGAATTACAGACTCCACACAGATTAAACATTTTTATTTTTATTTAATTTTTTTGTGTATATGTGTTTACATATGGGCACTTTTTGCACTTTCTAAGGTGCAGGGTAATAGAAAAACATTAGCATTGTGAGTAATTTAGCATGTTGTACCATTTTTATACTTCTTTTTTTGCCACATCCCTTTAGGGGCATCCATATAAACGCACATTTGAAATAAATTAACAGCTAGCTCATTAACTGCTGCTAGAACACTAGCTTACGTCTCTCACAAGTGAAACCAATTAGAATTTTTTTCACCAGAGCTGTTACCTAACAGCTAACATGACCTAAACATCACAGCTAGGTTAGCATAACATCGGTTCAGACAGTACTAATAGATATTATTAGTGAGTAATAAGGAAAGCTGGGTCAGCATGAATTCACCAAGTTCTACTCGGTCCCTCAAAAGTCAAAAGTCACTTCTTTTCTTTCTCTCCAGCCCCCCTCAGGACACTGAAGTCTATTTTTATCTTAGGTTATTAAATAACAGCTCATGAGTAGGCAAAATCAAAGTCAGGCTGAATAATCGATCCAGACGCTCTTGACTCTATAGTTAGAAGTAGGCTAAGTGCCAATGTAGTGTGTGTGTGTGTGTGTGTGTGTGTGTGTGTGTGTGTGTGTGTGTGTTGGAGGGTGGTGCAGGCTAAAAGAGCCTTCCTCTACCTCTACGAAAGTTTTTATAGTTGTCTTGAGCCTCTTCAGAAGGATGAAATGTATTAGATATGTTGTAGAATTGGATTTCATTAAAGAGTTGACAGAGATGAGTGTGTGGTGCCCTGTCCACACCAGAGTATGTCTCTGCTTAGCGCTCAATTATTCTGAGTAGGCTCCAGACTCACCACAACCCTGATCAGGATGAAAGAGTTGGACACTTGATATATGCTCTATCATAAACTGTATTGGGAAAATTCCATAGGATTTGGCACTGGCTCTGGGAACAAAAAGGCAAGATAGGGATGAGCTGTAGGATGTGCAGGCACTTTTTCTAAAGAGGTTGCATAATTCCAGTTCTCCTTTTTTGATGATTTGGTGGGACCCATCTGTTAGTTTCAGTCTAAATGTATGACTCCACTGAAAAAAACTATGAGCACCGCTGTCTGTTTAATTCCTTTTATTCTTTTTTTTTCTCTTTTGGATTCTTGATATAATGCATGCATGTGCACAGTGATATGTTTGTACGGCTCTGTCCCAAATTGGTCATGAAGCCCTGTGTAGTGCATGATATATGAACAATTTCTACACCCAAGTAGTACTCAATAATTATCCACACAACCTGGAAAGAATAATAAGTGCATTTCGACACTTATCCCCTGCAGTCTGATACCTGTAGACCCTGAACTCTCCAGCAGAGGGCTTCACTGCATCAGCTGCTTGACACCACCATAAATCATAGCGCCCAAGGCTGGCTGGTTTCTCATCTTGAAGAAACACTCATAAAATCAGTGCTGGTGTTTTAACACTGCGTTTTTTGGAGGCCATTTTTTTGTCAGAGGTGATTGAAAGTTTATAAAGAGACAAGTGCACTATTCCAGATTCCGACTCACCATGGTTTTAACTGGTCAACCAACATCAAGAACACTTCTGACTGCGGAATCATATATTAGAAGCTACACCATATTTAATGATGATTAATTAGATTAACAGACCCTGTGACAGATAAAGGAATTTGTTCATTTAGCATTAATAAAACTAAGACATTCAGAAAAATCAACACATTCAAAACTAGATTTTCACTAATATGCATCACTACTGAACATAGCTTTCTTTGATCATTCAGAATTAAATTAATCTTTTATCATGAATGGTTTCCTGAACTTTTTTTAATGGTCTGCTCATTCAGAGAGGAAGTGGGAGGGAAGAGAAAGTAAGGGAAGAAGATCTAGAAGACGAGTGTAAGTCATTCTCTTTTTAGATCAGTTCTGAAATTAAATGAGCTGAAAAGTCACATTCACCGAGACAGCCGGATATGAAGGGCCCAGTGTAGCTGGGTTAGAGAGTCGACTAAACACTTTTAATAAAGCTCTCCACTAAATTAGCCAGACATCATTACGGCCAATTTTAGGGTCAGTGGAACTTATTTAAATACTGCATTTATAAGGTTTTGACGTCATTGCCCAAAGTATATATTTATTTTTCCATGTCTTCAAAAGCTTAAAATCGGCAGCGAGGCCACATTCATTTTGGTATCTGTAACAAAACAATCTGCAAACTGTTACCAATCCAAAACAAAAACATATTTAAATTCTGGCTTTATAGTGTCAGTTTGCACAGCAGCTACAAGGCTAAGATGCTAACAACAGTCACATAGCTAAAGACAGATGTAGCCAAGTCCATTTGAAATTAACTAACAACTCAATGCAGTTGAAAGTTAATGTGTGATGATTTAAGCATGCAGTTTTATAAACAACTATAAGCTAACACTGATAGTTAGCAATTAGCTTCATGCTAAAACAGCGTAAAAGATGGACACCAATACCTTGACTAGTTACAAGTGGACTGTACACCATTGTATAAATTATTAATATTATTTTTGGCTTAACTATTGCTTCAAATAAACTAAAAAGGCCATGATATAGGAATGAGAAACAGTGTATTTAAAATGATAACATATTTCTAGCAGCATTTAAGTCTTAAACTGGTCACGACTGGCAGTGAACAAACAAACCCAATCTCAAATATATTACATAAGACTTCCAAAAGGTTGCACCAAAGAACCAACCTTTTCAGCATTGTGTATATCTATAAGACCTATGGTATCCAGTTATGGTATGTACAGTACAAACCTCACCTACTTATTACTGTCTGTCATATAAAGAACACAAACCTAGACAGTTTTCTTATCAACTACTGTTCTGACCGCGAGAGATTGTTGCTTCTCTGAGGTCGGGGTGATGGAATCATTAGTTAAAAACAAGATCCTGTGGTATCCCGTAAGAATTTACCTTCCACATGCCACTGCACGTCAAATCCTCTGGAGAGTTTACTCCAGATAAGCTCCAGAGGACCTGCCTTTGGCTGAGGTGAGCAAACTCAGCTGTTTTTAAGGTAGAATTAATCTCCCTATCCACTTTTCAATGCACAGTTGCATTGCTTTAAATGAGGGGTAACTTTATCTCCTTTTGCTGTAGTTCCTCCAACAAAGTTCTTCTCTCAGGATTAACAGGTGCACTTTAGAAAAACAAACAAACAAACTGTGTTTTCATGTACGAACTTACAAAATAATACAGTATTGCTTATAATCAACCGGCTCTTCTATGTATTCCCTCCTTGCGCCCAGTGATTCCAGGTAGGCTCTGGACCCACCGCGACCCTGAACTGAATAAGGGTTACAGATAATGAATGAATGAATGAATCTCAGTAAAGAGCCCTGGCATAGCCCTTTTCCCCAATTTAAATATGATTGATTGATTCAGCTGTTACTTCCTAACTGTAACAGGGGTTAAAGTACGTATTAGGTCATTTATTCATTCATTATCTGTAACCCTTATCCAGTTCAGGGTCACGGTGGGTCTAGAGCCTACCTGGAATCATTGGGCACAAGGCAGGAATACACCCTGGAGGGGGCGCCAGTCCTTCACAGGGCAACACAGACACACACTCACACATTCACTCACACACTCACACCTACGGACACTTTTGAGTCGCCAATCCACCTACCAACGTGTGTTTTTGGACTGTGGGAGGAAACCGGAGCACCCGGAGGAAACCCACGCGGACACAGGGAGAACACACCACACTCCTCACAGACAGTCACCCGGAGGAAACCCACGCGGACACAGGGAGAACACACCACACTCCTCACAGACAGTCACCCGGAGGAAACACACGCGGACACAGGGAGAACACACCACACTCCTCACAGACAGTCACCCGGAGGAAACCCACGCGGACACAGGGAGAACACACCACACTCCTCACAGACAGTCACCCGGAGGAAACACACGCGGACACAGGGAGAACACACCACACTCCTCACAGACAGTCACCCGGAGGAAACCCACGCAGACACAGGGAGAACACACCACACTCCTCACAGACAGTCACCCGGAGGAAACCCACACAGACACAGGGAGAACACACCACACTCCTCACAGACAGTCACCCGGAGGAAACCCACGCAGACACAGAGAGAACACACCACACTCCTCACAGACAGTCACCCGGAGGAAACCCACGCAGACACAGAGAGAACACACCACACTCCTCACAGACAGTCACCCGGAGGAAACCCACACAGACACAGAGAGAACACACCACACTCCTCACAGACAGTCACCCGGAGGAAACCCACGCAGACACAGGGAGAACACACCACACTCCTCACAGACAGTCACCCGGAGGAAACCCACACAGACACAGAGAGAACACACCACACTCCTCACAGACAGTCACCCGGAGGAAACCCACACAGACACAGGGAGAACACACCACACTCCTCACAGACAGTCACCCGGAGGAAACCCACACAGACACAGGGAGAACACACCACACTCCTCACAGACAGTCACCCGGAGGAAACCCACGCAGACACAGGGAGAACACACCACACTCCTCACAGACAGTCACCCGGAGGAAACCCACACAGACACAGGGAGAACACACCACACTCCTCACAGACAGTCGCCCGGAAGAAACCCACGCAGACACAGGGAGAACACACCACACTCCTCACAGACAGTCACCCGGAGGAAACCCACACAGACACAGAGAGAACACACCACACTCCTCACAGACAGTCACCCGGAGGAAACCCACACAGACACAGGGAGAACACACCACACTCCTCACAGACAGTCGCCCGGAAGAAACCCACACAGACACAGAGAGAACACACCACACTCCTCACAGACAGTCACCCGGAGGAAACCCACACAGACACAGGGAGAACACACCACACTCCTCACAGACAGTCACCCGGAGGAAACCCACACAGACACAGGGAGAACACACCACACTCCTCACAGACAGTCACCCGGAGGAAACCCACACAGACACAGAGAGAACACACCACACTCCTCACAGACAGTCACCCGGAGGAAACCCACACAGACAAAGGGAGAACACACCACACTCCTCACAGACAGTCACCCGGAGGAAATCCACGCAGACACAGAGAGAACACACCACACTCCTCACAGACAGTCACCCAGAGGAAACCCACGCAGACACAGAGAGAACACACCACACTCCTCACAGACAGTCACCCGGAGGAAACCCACACAGACACAGGGAGAACACACCACACTCCTCACAGACAGTCACCCGGAGGAAACCCACACAGACAAAGGGAGAACACACCACACTCCTCACAGACAGTCACCCGGAGGAAACCCACGCAGACACAGAGAGAACACACCACACTCCTCACAGACAGTCACCTGGAGGAAACCCACGCAGACACAGAGAGAACACACCACACTCCTCACAGACAGTCACCCGGAGGAAATCCACGCAGACACAGAGAGAACACACCACACTCCTCACAGACAGTCACCCGGAGGAAACCCACACAGACACAGGGAGAACACACCACACTCCTCACAGACAGTCACCCGGAGGAAACCCACACAGACAAAGGGAGAACACACCACACTCCTCACAGACAGTCGCCCGGAAGAAACCCACGCAGACACAGGGAGAACACACCACACTCCTCACAGACAGTCACCCGGAGGAAACCCACACAGACACAGGGAGAACACACCACACTCCTCACAGACAGTCGCCCGGAAGAAACCCACGCAGACACAGGGAGAACACACCACACTCCTCACAGACAGTCACCCGGAGGAAACCCACACAGACACAGAGAGAACACACCACACTCCTCACAGACAGTCACCCGGAGGAAACCCACACAGACACAGGGAGAACACACCACACTCCTCACAGACAGTCGCCCGGAAGAAACCCACACAGACACAGAGAGAACACACCACACTCCTCACAGACAGTCACCCGGAGGAAACCCACACAGACACAGGGAGAACACACCACACTCCTCACAGACAGTCACCCGGAGGAAACCCACACAGACACAGGGAGAACACACCACACTCCTCACAGACAGTCACCCGGAGGAAACCCACACAGACACAGAGAGAACACACCACACTCCTCACAGACAGTCACCCGGAGGAAACCCACACAGACACAGGGAGAACACACCACACTCCTCACAGACAGTCACCCGGAGGAAACCCACACAGACACAGAGAGAACACACCACACTCCTCACAGACAGTCACCCGGAGGAAATCCACGCAGACACAGAGAGAACACACCACACTCCTCACAGACAGTCACCCAGAGGAAACCCACGCAGACACAGAGAGAACACACCACACTCCTCACAGACAGTCACCCGGAGGAAACCCACACAGACACAGGGAGAACACACCACACTCCTCACAGACAGTCGCCCGGAAGAAACCCACACAGACACAGAGAGAACACACCACACTCCTCACAGACAGTCACCCGGAGGAAACCCACACAGACACAGAGAGAACACACCACACTCCTCACAGACAGTCACCCGGAGGAAACCCACACAGACACAGGGAGAACACACCACACTCCTCACAGACAGTCGCCCGGAAGAAACCCACACAGACACAGAGAGAACACACCACACTCCTCACAGACAGTCACCCGGAGGAAACCCACACAGACACAGGGAGAACACACCACACTCCTCACAGACAGTCACCCGGAGGAAACCCACACAGACACAGAGAGAACACACCACACTCCTCACAGACAGTCACCCGGAGGAAATCCACGCAGACACAGAGAGAACACACCACACTCCTCACAGACAGTCACCCAGAGGAAACCCACGCAGACACAGAGAGAACACACCACACTCCTCACAGACAGTCACCCGGAGGAAACCCACACAGACACAGGGAGAACACACCACACTCCTCACAGACAGTCACCCGGAGGAAACCCACACAGACAAAGGGAGAACACACCACACTCCTCACAGACAGTCACCCGGAGGAAACCCACGCAGACACAGAGAGAACACACCACACTCCTCACAGACAGTCACCTGGAGGAAACCCACGCAGACACAGAGAGAACACACCACACTCCTCACAGACAGTCACCCGGAGGAAATCCACGCAGACACAGAGAGAACACACCACACTCCTCACAGACAGTCACCCGGAGGAAACCCACACAGACACAGGGAGAACACACCACACTCCTCACAGACAGTCACCCGGAGGAAACCCACACAGACAAAGGGAGAACACACCACACTCCTCACAGACAGTCGCCCGGAAGAAACCCACGCAGACACAGGGAGAACACACCACACTCCTCACAGACAGTCACCCGGAGGAAACCCACGCAGACACAGAGAGAACACACCACACTCCTCACAGACAGTCACCCGGAGGAAACCCACGCAGACACAGGGAGAACACACCACACTCCTCACAGACAGTCACCCGGAGGAAACCCACGCAGACACAGGGAGAACACACCACACTCCTCACAGACAGTCACCCGGAGGAAACCCACACAGACACAGGGAGAACACACCACACTCCTCACAGACAGTCACCCGGAGGAAATCCACACAGACACAGGGAGAACACACCACACTCCTCACAGACAGTCACCCGGAGGAAACCCACGCAGACACAGAGAGAACACACCACACTCCTCACAGACAGTCACCCGGAGGAAACCCACGCAGACACAGAGAGAACACACCACACTCCTCACAGACAGTCACCCGGAGGAAACCCACGCAGACACAGGGAGAACACACCACACTCCTCACAGTCACCCGGAGGAAACCCACGCAGACACAGAGAGAACACACCACACTCCTCACAGACAGTCACCCGGAGGAAACCCACGCAGACACAGAGAGAACACACCACACTCCTCACAGACAGTCACCCGGGGGAAACCCACGCAGACACAGAGAGAACACACCACACTCCTCACAGACAGTCACCCGGAGCGGGAATCTAACCCACAACCTCCAGGTTCCTGGAGCTGTGTGACTGCGACACTACTTTATTTTTACGTCAATTTTAAATTTTCAACTAAATTCTAAGTTACATGATTTTGGGTGTTGAATATCTTTAATTTATAGAGGACTTTAAAAGAACCAACCACTAAAGGGTTCTTTGAGGAGCCTAAATATGGTTCTTCTATTGTGACACTCCAAATATATCCTTTATGGTTTCACTCGACAACTGTGTAGATTTTGTCACTGCAATTTGTGTATTCTGTATTAAAATTCTGTTTTACTAAATGAAAACAATTATTAAAGAATTTTGTAAAATTGCTGGGGATTTTAGCCACGGACTGCTGTGACCTTCTTGCCTTCGACTAAAAATTGGGACAGGGCCTCGTTGATTTTTCTCTTTTAAGGGAAGTGTTTTATTGATTGATCAGTCTCTCTCTCTTTCTCTCTCTCTCTCTCTCTCTCTCTTGCTTTGAGAGAGCTGCAGAGGTACAGGAGCACTTAGTATATTGAACTAGATGCAAACTTCATTGCAGCAGGCCTTTTAGTGATGTCATTAATTAAACTGCATTGTGAACAGGGAGAGCGTTTGGCAAGAGAGTCTGACAGCCGTCCACTGCCCCAAACACGGATGACGTAATCCCGGGAATATATTACTGCCACAACTTTCCCCAAAAGTGCCGGCTTTTTCAGCCACCGAAGCTTCCGGAAAACTCTTCACTTTAAAACAAAAATCCATAGTGTCTTACTAAGTACCTTCAGCAGTGGACTCACTCACGGCCTCCATGTGGATCCACACTTCAGGTACTCACTCTATTAACCACTGACTGAACATAATTCGTCCATATAAATGACTGAATAACACTAATATTAGCAGCTAATAACTCTTAAAGGGGTGATATCATATATATTCTAATATTTCTTTGGGTATTAGTTATAAGTTTAGTCTTTCAGAAGGGTTTTTCTTTACATCCATCTACACCATTGCTTCAGAGACATTGTTTTAGGGAAAACATGTTGTTTTAGCAGCTTAGAAATATTCATCTTCAAATTCCTTTTATATACAAACAATATTTACAGGCTGCTAATATAAAAAGTTAAGGAACATCATTATACTGACCCTTAAACTGAATAAAATGTTAGGGTTAATGGTGTAAATTTAATTTGGCAGCATCAGACACATCAGGAATGCTCCATAAATAGTGTATTTTGACACCTAACGGTCAAAATTACAGGGTGCATTTAAAGGCCATTTATATTTTTGCTTCCTTTGAGGACTGTATTTTCACTCCACACACCAAAGCACATAATTATAATGTTTTATGAAAGTTAGTCATTGTTCTGAAGCCTTGCTTTCAGTATCTCTGTGGCCTGGGAAAGCCATGTCTGTTACTCTCTCAGCTGAAACTGAAAGGAGTGTTGTGGGGGGCTTATGGAAAATGGCTATTCTCATCCCAAACAACCAGGAACTTATAGAGACAGGGATGCTCTAATACAACCAAAGGAAAAGTTTATGGCTCAAAGGGTCCCTCTTGATCTCTCTGGAGACTTACTGGTAATTTTCCTAACATTCAATGGAAATATACTTATCAGACAAGAAACGAGACAAGAGTCACGTCGGTTCGGGATCTGGATATTTCCAGCATCATGGGAGGTCTCTTAGTCTTTAATGAAAAACTGGTTGATTTTCACTCTTTTGTTTGCAGTTACACCATTTTTATTGTTGCTCTACATCCATTTCCATAGTTACGCTACAATAATTTCCATGGTGTTGCTACATCCATTTCCTCGCTTCTCCCGCTTCCGTTTCCATGTTTATCCCAAACCAGTTTCAATGTTACACCTGTTTCCATGGTGACGCAGCATCCATTTTCATGGTTGCTCTGAAATTTCCATGGTTACCCCGTACACATTTCCATAATTACAGTTCACCCATTTCTGGGGTTACCCGACATTCATTTCCATGGTTACCCCACAAGCTAGTCTCAGCCACAGATGCTCCGCCCACAGGTTGACAAGGAGAGTCTTGGATTCTGCCTGTTGCATTCTGATTGGCTCTCTGCTTTGTTCAAGGTGTCAAGCCAAAATTTCGCATGTCAGTCGAATTTCTTTTCCTGCTGTAGTAGGTGGTTCTTGGCCACGTTAGACTCAGCGTAGAGAGTCTGGCGGTGCGAGGCTATCCCACAGCTTACATTTACTTGCATCGTTATCCAACACTTGTTTCAGCTGATACATAAGAAGTCATAAAAATACAAGTTCTAAAAAGCTATTATTGTGAAACAAAATGTATATTTTTACATTTTTACATACATTTTCAACTCTCCCTTATCTCTCTCTCTCTCACTCACTTTCTCTGCTTCTATCTCTCTCTCTCTCTCTCACACACACACACACACACACAAATGTTTGAAAAACAAAAAGGGCCTTGCTGATTAGTTTGGGCAAGTGTCAATCTGTCCAAGCCCTTTCATTAGAACTCAGTCTTTCTGCTGGCACTGAATGCCATAGTCGTGTTTGTTTATGCGCCGCACAAACACAAGCTGAGTTTCTTTTCTCGCCACAGACGTGAAAGAGCAGGAAATGGATGTGTTCTGTTTGTGGCAAGGTGCTTCATTCATTTGTAAATGGCTGTGGACTGGAGAGGCTCCTTCAGAAGATGTGACAGAGTGCTGAAAAGAGTCGTCCACAAAGGACCCATCCCACTAATCAGCAACTTCAGAGCCACTTACTGCACCAAGAAACCCTCTGGCCTGATTAAGTGTGTGTGTGTGTGAATTAAACCCCATCTTTCAGAAGTCAGAAAAGAATGTTCTTTAGTCTTCTATGGGCCATGAACCTTTTAAAGACCTTTTTAGTTTTCAAACAGACACATGTTCCCAGTCTTCGGGGAAAAAGCAGAGTGACAGGAAATGATGTTCTTCAGTCTTAACTACACTATAGAGTCCAAAAGTCCACCACAACACACTCGTCAAAATAAAGGTTCTGAAAGAGGGTCTTTGGAGAGAAGCTTTTGGTTCTTCCACAACAAACCGAAAAAAAACAGACCAGACTTATTGTGTGGATATAAATGGATAAACAGTGCATCTTTAAAGGGGAACTAAAATGCTCACAGAGGTGGTGATAGGAACCAGACATCCAAAGCTTTTAAAACCTCCTTTGAAGCAACAACCACAGGATATTATTTCTGTAAACGTTAATTAATATGTTGCATGATGTCTGGGATATTTTACAGAGGTGTCCACAAATGTTTGCCTTTTATAGGTACATAAATTAGACGAGCTTAGATCGGGACCCCTAAGTACTCCTTGATAACTCTCTTTAAGAAGAACACTTAGACAGAAAGTCTATTTAAAAAATAACACCAAATAAAAGAATTTCTGTTTTTTTATCAAGGCCTGACTGTTACCTTTCAATGTTTCTGATGAAAATCTTGATGGCAATGGATGGCAGCACGACAAAGGCGACGTTAACGAAGTGTGGAGTGGAAATGCAGCTGTTCAAATAACAACATGCCACATCTGGGCCAGGGTGAGTCACGTAAGCGTCTCTCGGAGATATCAACAAGCAGGATTTGCCTGCTGCAGTTGAATAGATAGAAAAGGAGGGAGAGAGGGGGGGAGAAGAGCAAATACCTTAAAGAGCCGGTCTAAAGCCTGTGTGAAAAGGCTGAGGAGAGAGAGAGGAGACGGTGGCCCGGCCGATTCAGACGCGATGGGAAAGATCCACAAGGCTCCACTTTCTGCTCTCATGCATGTGAATTAACTTGTCAGAGGGTAAACACTGAGGTATTAAAGATGAAAGACGAGCCACCGGAGACGAAATTCCATCTCAGACCGACTGAGTGATTGTTTAACAGTTTTTGTCTCTTTTTTAAACTCTCTGACAACGTGCAAATCTTGTAAAAATGCTAAACGTGAAAGCTTTCAGGGTGAAACAGACACATTTTAAAAAGCAGGAACCTAAACAAGCAAAAGAGTTATTAAAGAAGAAATGATAAATAGGTTTCATTTGTGATTTTTTTTTCTGGGAAATTAAAACCATGCAGTAAGGGCCAACTCCAAAATAGGCAAAGGTCAAAGGTCACTCAACACCAGAATGACACGACTCAAGTTTGCATTGGAGTGTGTTAAAGAGAGCATTGTAAGGAAAGCAGAAATGTTTGTAGGTGCACTGTAAAAAAAGCGTATTACATTTATTTGATTTAAATGAGCAAAGAATTTCCACATTTAAAAAAAAACACTTAATGACTGTGAGCTGAAAGATGAAGCTGTGTTGAGTAACTGAGTGTTTGCAACACTAACCATGAGGAGAGATTTTTTACATTCACACACACACACACACACACACACACACACACGCCATTGCTCGGATACAGCGCCATAGCAACTGCAGGCCAACGGTAAAAGTTATCACCAGCTGCATGTGTGAATGTGTGAGTTAGTCTCTCTCTCTCTCTCTCTCTCTCCCTCTATATATATATATATATACACATCTCTCTCTTACACACTGTATTTTACATACATCTTTACTGTATCTTATATACATCTTATACATCTCTCTCTCTCTCTCTCTCTCTCTCTCACAAAATCATTCTCGGTTCCTAGTGCTTGCCCCCTCTCAGCTTTCTTTTTCTCTTCTCTTTTCTTCCCCCTCCTTTTTCTCTCTTTCTTGCTCTTCCATTTTGCTGCATCTCTCTCTCTCTCTCTCTCTCTCTCTCTCTCTCTCTCTCTCTCTCTCTCTCCCTCTCTCTCTCTCTCTCCTCTCTCTCTCTCTCTCTCTCTCTCTCTCTCTCTCTCTCTCTCTAAGAAGTGGACATTAGTGTTAATAAGTCATAGAGTCTTGTGAGAAAGTGACCTGTCTGGTTTATTAAATGGCCTAAACAGAGTTAATGCTGATATAAAAGTGAAATCAATAAACACTCTGTAAAACACACACACGCGCACACACACACACACACACACACACACACACACACACACACACACACATTCGGTCTTTACACCATCTAACAACTCACACTTGCTCTGACTATCAAAGCTATCGATTCTCTCTCTCTCTCTCTCTCTCTCTCTCTCTCTCTCTCTCTCTCCAATATAATCTACGTCTTATGTTTTATTCGTTATTAATTGGTTGTTTCAACATCTATTAACACTCCTTCTTGAGAGGTTACTTTATAATAAAACTGCAATCGATGAACTCTTTTCTCGTGTTTGAAAGAAACACATTTAAACACATTGGGAGGGTCTCTGTATTAAAGTTTGTCAAAATCTTGACTTTTAATATCATATATCTCCCTCTTTCTGTCTTTCCTTCCTTCCTCTCTCTGCCTTCCTCATTGCTGTGAGATAATCCCCGTCTCTCTTAATTCATCCTTTTTTCCTGATCCTTTTTCTGACTGTTTTTTAATGAGCTATACAAGATTTATTATGTTAATATACATGTGACTGCAGTACACTACAGGAAGTGTAGGGGGCAATATGTCCTTGTTGGATAACAGAAGAAGAAGTCACTCACCAAAACCATAGTTTTAAATGGTAAATATCAGCAAAGAAATACACATTGTAAAGGAAAAATTGTGCAAATAAATGATTTATCTTCTAATAACAGTCTACAGATAAATCAAATAAATAAAAAAAGTAAATATACGGAAATACAAAATAATCATTAGCTATAGATAACTCTTCATACCTCTGAGGTCATCAGGGTCTAGTCTATCAGGCTGTTGATCTAGGATCTAGCTGACTTTAACTAAGGCCTGATAATGAAGAGAAAGGGAGACGGTCCAGGATTAGTTCTCAGACACTGGACAAATATGAGTCCTGGACGTGGTGAAAGTGAGAAGTGGTGGCTCATGCGAGCTTACCCCGAGGCAGGAAGCTTAATTGGCTCTTCTCTAGGTTTGTAAAAACCCCACAGCAAACCCTCAACCCTCGGCAAACAGAGCTGGAGCAACATCTATGGAGCACAAAGCTCTGAAAGCTCCGGGAACACAGAGGCACACCTTAAAATCAGACGCACGTCTTACACACAAGTCCAAAAGGCAGGTCCACCCCCTCTCTGTGGGGAGACAAAGGCAAACGTAGTGCTGACAGATGACACATCTACAGAGATAACCACCTAATCCCTGACTTCTTTCCATCACTTTCCTTTTATCCGTGGCCTGTAGAGCTGCAGGCCTTTTTCCCACAAACTGGACAAGTCCTCGTCTGCCTTTTCTGTGAGAAAACGCCAAATTACTGTATGGATTACACCCGTCAGTTGATTCTTGTTGATGCTAATCGTTGGCTTATGTCTTACGGCTTGCACGGCAATGTATTATGACCTAGAATACACTCTCCGAAAAACTATCTTTGTGGGCCCTTAGTTGTATAAATAGTGCGATTAATTTGGGAACGCAATTTTACCTTTTTTATATTATTTTATCTGTAGATTTTTAAGTTGAATTGATTTCAAAAATCCCAGTTTAATTTCAAAATGTTATTTTGTTTTTCTATTTAAAAGAGTTCTATTATATAAAAAAAATACATACAATGTAGCTTTAAAGTATTCAGTGGAAAGGACATTTGCATTCTCTTTACCTTTTGTAAGAAACAGGGCTCCTTTAAAGGACCTTTTTCTGACTGTAGCATTAAATGCACAGCTTTCAATCACAACCAGGACCTGGGAAATAGTGTTGCTAGGATCTCTGGTGTAGTGGAGACCGGTCCAGTTCATTAAGGATGAACTAGAGTGCAGAACGTACCATCCAACATCAGCACTTGTTCTAACTCACGCTCTTTTGGCTGAATGCCATTTAATCCTCACAGCAATGCTCCATTATCCCATAAGATTAGAAATGGTTGCTTTGGCAAAGTGGGGACAAACTCCTTTTTTATGTTGAATGAGCAGGAGTCCAAACCTTTTGGTTATATAGGATAGGTTTTGGGGGCAGGTTCAAGTTGATAAGGGTTTTTAACCCTTGTGTTGTCTTAAGGGTAAAAATGGACCCACAACTATGTTTAACAGCAGAGAAAAAAACCCTACATTTCAACTTGAAATTTACTGATATTTCATGAAATGACCCTGATATTAGAAACACAAAACACACTTCAAAATGTTGGTGGCGTGGGTTCCATCTTCGCTTTGGGTCACTTTCTATAAGGAGTAGATGTGTTCTCCCGGTGTCGGGTGAATGTGTGAGTGACTGGGTGAGTGTGTGATGCCCTATGATGCACTGGAACCGTGTCCAGGGAAGAAGATGAATAAAGAATATATCACTATGTTTCCAAATATGTCCAAGATTCATTATTTCCTTTCAACAAATATACATTTGGAACTACTTCTGCACATTGCTGCTGCTTTCTTAGGCCATCTCTTGCTAAAAATAATGTTTAAACATATGCAGTATCTTTATCAATAATACTAGTAACACTACTACATCATTCATTCATTCATTCATTATCTGTAACCCTTATCCAGTTCAGGGTCACGGTGGGTCCAGAGCCTACCTGGAATCATTGAGCGCAAGGCAGGAATACACCCTGGAGGGGGCGCCAGTCCTTCACAGGGCAACACACACACTCACTCACACACTCACACTTACGAACACTTTTGAGTCGCCAATCCACCTACCAATGTGTGTTTTTGTAGCATGGGAGGAAACCCACGCAGACACAGGGAGAACACACCACACTCCTCACAGACAGTCACCCGGAGGAAACCCACGCAGACACAGGGAGAACACACCACACTCCTCACAGACAGTCACCCGGAGGAAACCCACGCAGACACAGGGAGAACACACCACACTCCTCACAGACAGTCACCCGGAGCGGGAATTGAACCCAGGAGCTGTGTGACTGCGACATTACCTGCTGCGCCACCATGCCACCCTATTATTATTATTATTAAGTGTTATTTGTTGTAAAATCTCACCTGTACATTTCACTCTGTATACACAGAAATATGCAAATGTTATATGCAGCTGAGACTTGGAGATTTAAAAAGTTACTCCTCTCATCAGTTTATTACAAAGCATTATTACAGTAAGTGGTGAAATTCCTGTGTGAATGTGATGGTTGATCATCCAGTACCTAGAATATCTAGAAACAAATGTTGTTCTTCACAATTCAACAGAAAACGATCTCATTTTACACTGTTCATATTTCTGTGTCATTGTAATTATATATAATTTATACAAGCACTGTTCTTATAGAGAACATGCATTATTTAAAATAATAACAACACACTTAGGTGCCTAAGACTTTTGCACAGTTCTGTAGTGGCACAGAATACCCATAATGCATCACACTACAATTTCCCATGTATACCATAATGCAATGGTAATAATAATGGTGTTTTACTAATGACGAAGGAGTTGTATTTTGTCAGATGTATCCCAGAGTGGCAGGAATACAACTGAATATCAATGTATTTTATAAAGAAATAAATAAAGGAACATACAAACATACTTTATAATAATAATAATAATAATAATAATAATAATAAATATCTAATTTTTCCTCATACAAAGCAGCAGTAATAATTATGGTCATTTAGAATATGTTTATTGTAAAAATTAGTGGGGTATTTCTGTTTGGGTGTTACTTTATTATATCAGCTGTAAACAACAGAGGTTATGTAAGGACTATTTTCATGCACCTCCCTCCATGTGTTTTTTCCCCACTCACTTCAGCCATTCTAATTGATTTTAACCAGGGCACTCTGCACACACACACACACACACACACACACATACATTTGTTTCCATGCATTATAGGGACATCACATTTATTTGGTATAGATTTGGTTCCCTATTTTTAAGCATGAATACTACTGTCCCAACCCTGACCCTTACATTAAAACTTAACTTTAGACATCAGTTCACTGTTAAATGGATTAGTTTACCTTATGGGGACCAGCTTATGAGTCTGTAAACCTTGCCGACACACACACACACGCACACACATGCAGAGGACATGATCTGGTCCAGCAGTGCCAAGCGATGGGCAGTTTTTGGCAGCACAAGTGCCATGGGGCGCCCGTAAAAAATTAATCAGCCCTCACTGATCAATAACTCCTCAAGTGCTAATAAGCGCTGTCATAATCTGTGTGATATGTGGAGAGCTCCATCATTCAGAGCGTTCCAAGATTTATCGAAAATCCATGGCGCGGACGAGAGCATGAGGTAATGCAGCACTTAGTAAATGAAGTAAAAACCAAAGTCCACTATTAAAATTTATGATTTGAATTTAATTCACAGAAGTCACGTCGCATCTGTTCACTTCCACCTAATCACATCAAACAAACACAAACAAAAGCCCTTTCATCTGAATTCATGAATCTGAATGTAGCTGAGCCCCCCCCCCACCCCTCACTTTCCTGCGGTGCTTTCTGTGGTCTAGTCATTTTCTGTGGTCATCAGGAGAGTGACCACAGTGATGTTATTTTTGATCCATTAGTGTCATACTCCCCATCAAATGGAACAGAAGTGCTGACTTAACTTCGCCCCTGTTGCTGTTCATTGTGCTGCTGATGAATGATGTGGAAATGCTTTGGATATGGCAGTCATTTTTATACAACTGAAAATACATGGCCTCATTTCTATGATTTATGACCAAAAGTTTGTAGACACCTGTTTTTCTTTTTCTATTTTTTTTCTCTAAAATTAGGGCTAATATGGAGTCCGTCCTCCAACAACAGTTTAATCTTCTGGAAAAGCTCCACACTGATGTTAAGGCATTGCTGTGAGCATGTGATGGCAGCCATAAATGCCTCACTGAGTTCAGTGATGTAATGATGTTGGATATTAGTAATGAACCACAAACACCTCTCTAATTCTTCTCAATGGTATATGTACATATCGCCCAGTGCTGATGATACCCCTCTGGCTGGAGTATGTTGACCTTTGGCCGATGTGGGGCAGCAATGCTTTTCTATGGAGGTTATACATGCGGTGTGTGCAAGTTAACGCTGTAGTCCAGGATGCTTTGGGACACCCAGACTACCACTTCAGATTTATATGCACCTCTGTCCTCAAGGAGAACAAGAGATGGAGACGTCTCTCTGATTCATTTAATCTCTGTGAGACTGATGTAATATTTAACTTTTTATGGCTTGGGATAATTACAGACGATAACCCAACCTCTCTCCGTCCGTCAGTTCCATCACTCATTTGAAGTGTGTCGTAACACACGTCCAAGGCTCAGCTTTGCTTTTACCATCTGTCCACTTAGGGTCAGACTCCTGAGGGTCACCTTGCAGAGTCCAACTCCAAACCCCAGTGAACAGACTCTGTTTCAGTGCTGTTTTTAACCCATGTGATGTCTTAACGTTCTGTAAACTCCCTTGTCCTAAGGGTTAAAAAAAGACCCGCCTTCAATAAACCCCTGAAGTAAAGGGTTTTAAAACCCAAATCTATTTTACACCAAGAAACAAACTGCCATTCATTATATATTTTGTGAATATCTGAGTTTTCCCTCTTTAAGAGTGCACAAAGACAGCACAGAATATATGGGTTTTCATTAAAACACATCTCCAAAAATTGTTTCCTTTACTAAAATAGAGGTTTATTATTATACTACTATTAGTATTAGCTGTAGTCGTGTTAGGTAGTGTCGCAGTCACACAGCTCCAGGGACCTGGAGGTTGTGGGTTCGATTCCCGCTCCGGGTGACTGTCTGTGAGGAGTGTGGTGTGTTCTCTCTCTGTCTGCGTGGGTTTCCTCCGGGTGACTGTCTGTGAGGAGTGTGGTGTGTTCTCTCTGTGTCTGCGTGGGTTTCCTCTGGGTGACTGTCTGTGAGGAGTGTGGTGTGTTCTTTCTGTGTCTTCATGGGTTTCCTCCGGGTGACTGTCTCTGAGGAGTGTGGTGTGTTCTCCCTGTGTCTGCGTGGGTTTCCTCCAGGTGACTGTCTGTGAGGAGTGTGGTGTGTTCTCTCTGTGTCCGCGTGGGTTTCCTCCGGGTGACTGTCTGTGAGGAGTGTGGTGTGTTCTCCCTGTGTCTGCGTGGGTTTCCTCCGGGTGACTGTCTGTGAGGAGTGTGGTGTGTTCTCCCTGTGTCTGCGTGGGTTTCCTCCGGGTGACTGTCTGTGAGGAGTGTGGTGTGTTCTCCCTGTGTCTGCGTGAGTTTCCTCCTGGTGACTGTCTGTGAGGAGTGTGGTGTGTTCTCTCTGTGTCTGTGTGGGTTTCCTCCGGGTGACTGTCTGTGAGGAGTGTGGTGTGTTCTCTCTGTGTCTGTGTGGGTTTCCTCCCATGCTACAAAAACACACATTGGTAGGTGGATTGGCGACTCAAAAGTGTTCGTAAGTGTGAGTGTGTGTGTGAGTGTGTGTTGCCCTGTGAAGGACTGCCGCCCCCTCCAAGGTGTATTCCTGCCTTGCACCCAATGATTCCATGTTGGCTCTGGACCCACCGCGACACTGAACTGGATAAGGGTTACAGATAATGAATGAATGAATGAATGAATGAATAATAATACATCAGTTTTATATAGCGTTTTTCACACAAAATGGCGGACATGCAGGATATTGCACTATGTTGGTTACAGGGAATGATTCCAAATGCAGCTCTGGTGTTACACCAAACTGTCCCCATCAGATAAACAGCACTTAAACCTTAAACCTTCATCTTTGAAAGAGAAAATCCTGCTCCAAACTCACTTCAGATGTAAACCAATTTGTGTCCATGCTTCTTTTTGTCTATGAAACACAACTCACCTCTACTGGTCTGAAAGACATCACCAAGCCCATCCTGAGCCGTCACAGCATAACTGAATGGGGTAGTGCGGTGTTATACATGACCTGAACTTGCTAATGTGGAGATGTGTGGGGGTGAAAGATGGCAAAGGCTAAGTTCATTTTTGTTCAGGGAAATGTGGCTGGAAGATTATGAAAGAAATAAATCTTATTAGCGATCAGTAAGTGAGATTTAATTCTTGTACACATTTCCCACTAAGTCTTTTCAATCCCTGTACAAAGGGGACATACATTTTGAACTTGATGACATGGCAGACGTCAGTCAAGTGCAACTCTCCAGAATGAAAATCTAAAATCATTTAATATGAATCTATAAACCTTCAAGTAGGATACTGCTACTTTGCTGCATACTAATACCTGCTAATTGTTGGTATTGTTAGCTCTGATGCAAGCCTATAATGTACTGTAATTAAAGCTCATAGAATAACTTCCTGCAGTAGAATAAAAGCCTGGATCATTTTTTATAATAATAACTGATTACTAGTTGTTGGTCTTATGTTATGACAAAATACTGTGCTTTACTATAAATAAAGCCAGCGGAATATAACTTCCTTCTGCGGGTTTATAGCTGCTGCTACAAAAGTATCCAGACGTCCAGTGTAGCGGCAAATATGATCAATATGCTAATGCCTACCATTGGCAGGATGGGCATTAAATTCAATATCATTGGGCTTTGTTGGAGCTCCATGCAGTAGCTTAGGAATGAGCTAGAGTGATGTTTGTAATCCAGAACTAATCGTCTAACATTAATACCTGACCGCACTAATGTGCTTGTGGCCATCATATCCACACAGAAATGTACTGACATCTAGTCTAAAGCCGTCCCAGGAGAGCAGAGACTGTCACTGCAGAAATAGTAGGAAAAGTCCCAGTTAATGCCCTTCATTTTTAAAACAAAAGTCAGAAGAGCAGGTGTCTGAACATTTTTGAAGCCGGGTACGCGTACATACTTGGCTGCTGACTAGAGCTGACGGCTGGTTCAGCCGAGTCATGGTGGCGCAATCGCAGCCAGCCAAAGAATGAGGCCTTTTAGTCTGTTCATGTTTTAAGTAGCTTTGAGCAACAAAGTGTGATCCTGAGTGTGGATTTAACTGCTATAATTCACTATTGTAACAGGTTTCTGAGCCGAGGTTCCACCCTTTTCTCTGACAAGCCCGGACGCATCATGTAAATATTACAATGCAGGAGTCAGGCCTCATTTGGAGCTTTGGTGAAGATATGAAAATGTGTCACTGCTTTTTTGTGTACAGGGCTTCGTCTGTAATTATGAATCAACATGTAGTGTATAAGCTGAGCTGAGAAGTACTCATCTTCATCAGTCATCATCATCATCATCATCATTATCACAGGTTTAACCACAAAAAAGGAAGTGCTAAAATAATGCTGTTTTTATTGCTTATCAGGCCTTTAAACACCAAAACTGACCTCGTTTATATATACACTTATTTAACAGGAGTTGTTGAATATTATGCCCTAAAAGGGACTTTTATTTCAATACACGTCATTATTCAATCATTGCAATGTCATTCAGAGTGGTTACAAGGCTCATTAGCGTCATAGTCCATCTAACTTATCAGCTGGAACTCATTGGAATATTGCTGTGAGGGGCTGACTGCATTCAGCCACAAACATTAATAAGCTTGCTTTCTGATACTGGATGATTAGGTTCAAACATGCTTCTCCAACTGGTTCAAACAGGGGCCCCATCTAGGGGACCCACTCTATAAAGGATAAATTAACTAAGTCGAGGACAGCAAAGTTATTTCAGTTTGCATTTTACAAAAAACATATAAAAATAAATAATATAAACGAATAGTCACATTTGCTCTTATCGCTCATCACCTACGAACAGACAGAAACATCCTTGTGCAACTGACCACAATTAGCAAAAGACCGTTCTGGGTTCTAGACACTAGGCACCCCCTGTGATTGTTCCCAAACCTCGGTCTACAAACAACTACCTTATCAGGAATGCTAAGGTAAAGCTTCACAACAAGTCATTAGATGTGCATTGTTCTCGGTACTTGCTTAACGCATCTGTTTTGTGTAAACAGATTCTGCTTTTGCAGTGGTGTTATTTCAGTGGTAATATATTTATATACAGTAAGCAGCAGGAAATACCCAACCTGACCCTATCTGACCCTATTTGGAAATAGTAATATACTTCATATCACAATTTATGCCTCTGTTACCACCACAACGGTGAAGATCTGTGATCAGGTGCATTAAATTAAACTTTTAGCAGAGTCAGGGCATTTCTAAATTGCTGTTATCAAAATAAAACACAGTAAACAACTGGCCTACACTTTATTTTGACCAATATTCATTAAAGTGAATAGCAACCATAGCTCAATGCTAAGTATCACTTACAGAGGTATAAAGCCCATTACATTGGACATATCTCTAGAGTGATAAAGTTGGGTTGCCAGATCTAATTCACAAGCATGTGTGTCTGTAGATGAACGCAATCAAATACTCAGTTATTTTCTAATATCTACATCTAAAGTAAAGCCTTCCTGGGAGAGTAGAGGTTGCTGTCAGGTGACTACCAACATGCCTATGGATTTAAATACAAACACAGCATTTTCTTTCACTTGTCTATGGGGCTTAGTACAAAACTATGCACAAATACTGGCATAAGAGCTGTCAAGCATGTCTGAATAATTCCGTTTCAATCTAGACAACCGTGGACTTAACAGCTTAAACTTACTGCCATTGTTTCACACTGTGCTAAAACTGGTTCACTGGAGATAAGATGCATGTGGAAAATCGGTCCTTCTTTGCTTCTCTCTCTCGGATCTGCCAGGAAAACCTTAATGAATAAACGTGGATGAAACTGTACAATCACATTTTCTGTATCTAGGCATTAACCAAAGCTATGTTCATCTACTGAATAGTATCTACAAGTCAAACAATTAAGCAATGTTAAAAAGGACAAGGCCACGACAGCTTAACACAACAGCTTTATCCTCACACGGGAGAATTTCTAGCATTCCGACTGCAGCTGTAATCTGCTTTTCCTTGTTTCTTGTAATTAGAGTGAAAACAATGTTTTAATCTGGAGAGGTCAGGAGATCTTTGGCCTGTTTTCTTCGCCAGTAGTCGAAAGTTACACACATGAAACGTTAGCCAAGGCTAAAAGCATGAGTGGATATTCTCATCCTAGTGAAACATAAAACAAAGGCCTGGAAGTTCATTGTCAATTCGACAATCAACAGATTTACAACCACTTTATAACTGTAACCGCTTCTAGGGGTCTGAAGACACTTTGAACTTGATTTTGGAACATTGTTATGAAGATTTCATGATAGAGTGAGGTCAGGAACACTGATGTTCCATGATTACCTCTGGATCCCCAACAACACATGAACACATTTCAAAGGTGTCTGGTGGAGCACTTTCACTGCTGCCCCCTATACCACTCTAGGCCACTCTTGGCACTGGACCTGGTGACCTTAGGGTCATCTGTGGCTGATCCAGTGTTGCATTAAGTTGGCAGTGTTTCTCTATGGAGATAATATAACAGTCAAATAATTGAATGAATGTTTATTGATTCTTTGAGATAAAAACATTAAACAATATTAGCAAAATGCAAACCCAGTAACCTACAATAAATATAGAATTGCTTTACACTACATGAAGATTTAGAGTAAATATGCAGCTCACTAAGAGGAGACATATGTCAGAGGCTTTGGACAGAATCATCTGTTTAGTTTGTTTCTACTGGTTTTCAGTAATGAAATTGTGGAAGGAACATCAGAATAAAAGCCCCTAATCTCCGCCATGATTCATTAATTAGCTACCATAATGGTTTGCGGGATCAATGCAAATCAAATGAAATCCAAGAAACTTTCTGATGCACCGATGCATATTTCTGTCCCCTTTGCCTCGTCCATGTGTTGCTTTCCAATTGTGGAATTATGAGGCGACTGTAATGATCCAGGCTAAAGTTCTCGGAGCGTTAGAGGTAGGGAGGCCTCATTACCCTCGGCCTTTATCGATCCTGTCTGCCTCCAGCACCTCGCAAACTCCTTCACCTCACCTTGTGCAATTACCCACTCGCCCACAACAGTTACCATAGCGACAGACCATTCGATCCAAGCCGCAGCCTCACACTGTGGACCAATGAAAAGCACCGCTGATGGAAAGACTCCTGTTCACATCAGAAATGGACTGACGAACATACTCCTACATTCTGGCTTTCACCTTTTATAAGCATTCTTTATCTTTTGTGTGTCCTTGGGATACCAGGAAAGTAATGGCTAGTGTGTCTATTCAGAATTGCTTCCATGCCATGCAAAAGTATGCACGGACACACTTAGGGCAAAAAACTATGTTCATTTCAGAAATGCAATGACATTCCTAGTTCTGTCTTTTCTGATTTGTGAATTCTTGGGGAACAATGGAAGCCAAGCACTCAAACCAAATCTAACACTCAATTTACACAAATCATGGATTAATTTTCTGTAACCTCTTCATATTTAAGAGCTGTGGTGGGTCCAGGGCCTACGTGGAACCACTGGGAGCAATACACGTAGGACAGCATGCCAGTCAATCGCAGGGAATCACACACTACCTAAGTCACTCACACCTACTCACACACAGCCGATCCACCTACCTTTTGGATTACGGAAGAAAACCTAGCCCCCAGAGGAACCCCACACAGAAATGGAGAGAACAGACCAGGGTCCTGAGGTAAAAATCTGACTTCAGAACTCCAGTAGCCTGGAGCTGTGTAGCAGAGACACTACGCTAAGGTGTTGTCACTTTTAAAAATGAAAACTCATAAGAGTATAGAATTATTCTAGATATTGTCATTTAATTAGTGATCATTCCTACAGACATGCTAACAATATTCAAAGCACAAGCTAAACAGTTAACTTTTTGAAAGAGAAGCTTAATAAACCTAGCTAGCATACTAGATTAAAAAAACCTAACATAACTAAAACACAACTAAAACAATTAAAAAAACATTTGGCGTAGTCAAAGAAAACCCTTGAAAAAGCAACAAAAAAAAGGACTGCAACACTATTAGCAAAGCTAATGCTACAGAGTAATAATGAAGGAGGCTAGTTCAAATTTCATGGCGCTAACGCTATGCTGTGGGGTAAGAATTAAACACACTCTTATACTCTAGCTTTGAAAGGTCACTTTGCTTTTCACTTGTGAACAGAAACTAGAGGAAACATGTCTAACATTTTTGCTACCTAGCGCTACTTAGCAAAGCTGATGCTGTGAGGTAATAATGAAGCAAGTCTTTTCTGAAATGGACTCCTCTTCAGCCTCAGCATGGAAGCACACCTTTTCCTTTTCTCTTGTCGACACAGGAAAGCGTAGAAGGTGTGAAAAGGATCGCTGTGCTGGATTTGGAGGACGAGTTTATTTTCTTAAAGGTCATGACAATTACGAGAGGAAAGGAGAAACGGCGCTTCGGACGAAAGCGAAGCCTCTGTTCATTGTTGAGCAGAAAAATGGAAACATTCATGGTGCAGGGGCTTCATGTTTCTTGAGGTTTTATCACATCAACATGAAGACTTGCTGTCTGAATAATTACAGCTGATTTACACAATTTGTCCTGGAGAACCACTAATGGCTGCCAAGCAGAGTTCTAGGTTTCATGAGCCTGTGAATATAGTGTCTTTTCCTGTGTGGAATCCGAGCATGAGGACTAAGCCCTGACAGGAGAGAGTCCTTCAGATAACCCTCGCTCTTACAGCAAGACCCTGGAACAGCATGCCTGCTCAGCATGGGTGGCTGGGTGGAAGCACACATTTCATAGCTCTACTTCTGTTAGAGCAACAGTGTAAGTACAATGGTCTTTTACACCAGCAAGATAATGGAAGATATAGCTGTAACACTGGGTGTATCCCAAATATTCAATAATCTAAATTCAATAAATTAGTGGGAAAGACTTTGGAAGATACTTTGTTCAGATAAAATAATCAGTGATGCCACAGGAGAATATTCCAGCGGATGATTCTTAAATGAGCTGTTTTATGAAAAGTGAGGTGTGAATGTTAAAGAACATCCACATCATGGAAATATCCAAATCAATTTAAAAAGAAATTCCAATTTATTTTCTAAAACACTATTTCCAGGCCAAGAAACCATTAGGAACCTTTATGTTTTAAGAGTTTAACAAAGTAAAACCACGAATCTAACCTGTCATTCTTTAGTTTCCATTTTAAAGAAGCATACGGCTCGGCTGGCCTTGATAACTCACCTGCATTGGTCACTTGCATGTGTTGCCATGGTTACGGATTTACAGCAAATTTATCTTCAAATGCCGCCGCCTCAGCTCTTTGAATATAAACATCATCTGTGACCTCGAATCTTTTAAAGGACATCTACAAAGACAACAATAAAGCAATCTCTTCAGTTTAAGCGTCATGTTTTATGTCTACTCCACTCTCAGAAATAAAGGACAGGAAGTGTGTGTGTACGTGACGGTATGTGACTTTACATGGTTTCAAATTTGTGATTTTTAGTTTTATTTCCTACGTTTTCTTAAGCTGAAACCATGTTGTTTTTATTTATTTTTTTTATAACCATTTAAAAAGTCTTTATGCTTCAGAGTTAGTTTTTTCTTGCTGCACCTTGAAGACTGATGTATGTATATGATCTCTGTTATTTGCTGTCTTGCATGTCATCTCATTCAAAAAACTGCATGCAGAAACACTCCTCATCACTCCAGGGTAAAGGGGTGGGGAAAAACTCAACTTAATTTACATACTTCAATCACCTCTCTCTTTAATTACTCATGTCTTTTGCACAATGCTAACTGGTGCTAAGTGCTAAATGCTACGTGTGTTACGTTCACAAACTAAAGAAGCAAACTTTTTCCCGTCTTACCTGAATGTAACCTTTGGAACAGCTAAGCACAGAGTATAAAATCAATCACGTTGAGAGAGGAAAAGATTCATACAAAGCCATCATTCCTCACCACTGTCAATCTTTGTCTAACTTTCGATGCTAAAAGCCACTACTCTTTACTCAGAGACCCTTCTTCAGGTGAAAGTTGTTTGTCAGCAGGAGAGCCACAGTGCCACAAAATGTCATTCACATTAGTCAGACCTGGAGAAGTGGTGCTGAGAGAAAATCATTACAGAAATCCTTTAAAACACCAAGCTAACAGTCCAAAGCAACCGTCTCTTTTTTTGACATGAGCTGGGAATTCAATCTCCACTTTTAATAGGATCTTGACCTTCTTGTGTGCGCTCACTAAAATTAGCATGCGTCTCGCTCGGTGGATTGACGGAACTGCGTTCCCTGGAGGTTCGGGGACACGAGGTAAAAACCGTCTGCCAGAGCTGTCCAATCAAATACGGCACAGGTTTCATCTCACAAATTGGAATTTCTCCCTTTCCTTTCACTGAGGCTTCGTCTCTAAAAGTAAATCCTATTGACTGCAGGAGCGCTGACATGTTGATTAACTTTTATGCTTTACTCTAGGTGTACATTCATAAAGCTACATGACACCTACATAAGCCTCATTCAGGGCTCTTACTAAATGTCCCCTGCGTATCATGGGGTCCCTCCACTGTGGCTAACATTAGGGATTTGACTGGGTCACTGGCATGAGCTTTCCTTCATAAGTCACACTGACCTCACACTCATGGAGACAGAACTGGAGAGAACAGGTCAGACCAGAGTTTGGAAAACGTGCACCAGACCGTAACAGCTACATGATTTAAGGTGGAAAGGAAAATTAAGAAGAAGAGGATACCGGTGCAGCCGCATGTTTAGTTGTTTCTATATCATAACTCTTATAGAAAAGCATATGTATTTCACTAATTTATTCACTTTGTGTCTCTCTGTTACTCCCAGGCCCCAATATCAACACCCTACACACATCCAAATGTGTTGAGTCCTACATTCATTCATTCATTATCTGTAAACGCTTTTTTTTCAATTCAGGGTCGCGGTGGGCCCAGAGCCTACCTGGAATCATTGGGCGCAAGGCGGGAATACACCCTGGAGGGGGCGCCAATCCTTCACAGGGCAACACACACTCACACCTACGGACACTTTTGAGTCGCCAATCCACCTACCAACGTGTGTTTTTGGACTGTGGGAGGAAACCAGAGCACCCGGAGGAAACCCACGCAGACACAGGGAGAACACACCACACTCCTCACAGACAGTCACCCGGAGGAAACCCACGCAGACACAGGGAGAACACACCACACTCCTCACAGACAGTCACCCGGAGGAAACCCACGCAGACACAGGGAGAACACACCACACTCCTCACAGACAGTCACCCGGAGGAAACCCACGCGGACACAGGGAGAACACACCACACTCCTCACAGACAGTCACCCGGAGGAAACCCACGCGGACACAGGGAGAACACACCACACTCCTCACAGACAGTCACCCGGAGGAAACCCACGCAGACACAGGGAGAACACACCACACTCCTCACAGACAGTCACCTGGAGGAAACCCACGCAGACACAGAGAGAACACACCACACTCCTCACAGACAGTCACCCAGAGGAAACCCACGCAGACACAGGGAGAACACACCACACTCCTCACAGACAGTCACCCGGAGGAAACCCACGCGGACACAGGGAGAACACACCACACTCCTCACAGACAGTCACCCGGAGGAAACCCACGCAGACACAGGGAGAACACACCACACTCCTCACAGACAGTCATCCGGAGCGGGAATCAAACCCACAACCTCCAAGTCCACCATGCGCCCCTGTGTCATACATGAAACATTAAATTAGTTTTCTTATAAAACCCCAAAGCCATTTGTATGTTCACTGTTTGTTTAAGACAGTAAACAAAATGGCCACATTTGTGTCTTAGACATGGAGAAGTCTGGTTCCCATTGACACCGCTGTAAAGGAATCAAGTTTCATAAATTGTACAATGTTTGTCTACAAGGAATCCTTTCACATCAGAACACTTTAAATCACTGTTCTTTACAGGCAAAGTTCACGATAGTAATTAGTAAACCAGTCTGATGTGTTTCTGAATCCACGGTGTCTGTAATGGCAGCCTGGTTCTGTCCGGTATGCTAGTTTTTCTCTCTCAGGCATCTAGAGTATTTTTAGGCAGCCGAGAGTACTCCAAACACAGAAAAGCACAAACCCAAATGAGGATATTGCTCGATTCCTGCTTCACAGGTGGGTAATATTGACTTATTGGGCTGTTTCGGATCACTTAAGGTGGAAATATTTCCAAACTTGGGAGATGGCTAACTGCATTAGCGACAGTGCTACAAAACTAAACAACTCGAGTTACAGATGAGTTTCTGTGAGAATTCAAACAGTGAATAACAACTTAAAAAGTAACACTTCGGCCACTTACAAACAATTGGTTATTTCCCCTCAAACACACCATTCCACCGTAGCTTCTGAATGTAAACAACAAGAGAGAATTGCACTTGGCCACTTGCATTTGTAGACGTTCCCTTGAGTATGGAGAATTTGGAAACTCAGTGGAAGACCACTAAAAATGTTTCGCCGTGGTGGAAATAGTCTCTTTTTGAACTATTTCTCAGTTCTTGTTTCTCATGAAACCAAGGCATTTCACAAGCTCTCTACAACTTCTTGGAGTTTCAGTAAAGTGCACTGTGAACTTTGAGGCCATTAGCCTGAGCTTTCTTACAAATATGTGTCAGTCCAGTTCTGTAGCACTGAGCTCCCGTGATTCTGACAGCTGTCAATCAACTGACACTTTTAAATTAAACATTTAAAACAGTTACAACTGAATTATCACATGAACCTCTTGAGGTTAGCAAAGTGTGTTTATTTGCCAGAAAGTTGCTTTCAGAGTTCCAAAGATCGTGCAGTGATATTCAGTTCAAAGCTCAGTCTAAGAAGTGTGTTTAATTTGCAGCTTTCCGCAATCCATGTAAATCGCATCCCCATTTGTAGAGGATGATGACTGGGCTCTGGGACAGCCAGCTCACTGTTTGGATATTGTTGTGTTTCATTTTCTCAGTGCAGGCATATCTCCATGTTCACATCCTTTCAGACCCACGGTATTGAGATGTGATTCTTCTCATTGTGGAAGGATGGGCACAAATAGGTCTGGTGTTCAGAGCTGAAGCTAATGTGAGCCTTGACTTTTTTTCTTCTCTCTTAAAGATAAAAGCTGTAAGTGCTGTTTATGTGAAGGGCACAGATGGGGATTTAGAAACGCTGCAGGTACTTGGAGTAATATGTCTTTGTAACTTCTACGAGAAATAAAGATGGTTTTGCCTTCTCCTGTTGAGTTGCCATTTTAGTGCTTTATACATATTTGCCTATGTATTTATACATATCAGCTATGCTATATTTATTTTATGCATGACTCATCTGTCAGTTCCCTACCTGTGAAAATAAGGTTTGTTTGGCAAGTGCAAGCCCCTCTGAAAGTCCACCCCCAAAAAGTGGCACCGGGGTGATGCTTTGCACACTTACTCGCCAATGCAGCAGAACCCAAGCGAGTCCAAACAAGGCAAGTGCGGTGGATCCTGAATTCATTCTTTTCTTGTGAAGGGACTGAGGAGAGATGACTGTGAGGATAAAGATAGGGACAAAGACGAGACCACAGTGTGTCCGTTAAAGACGACACATGAAAGAAAGCAACACCATTGTTTTTTTTTTTTACCTTCATGTGACGGTGAGCTCATTCCAGCTCACTCGACTTCTCTGGAGTTGTCCTTTCATCCTCCGGTTTAAGTGATTCACTGTAAAACCATCTTACCAGCGTTCCATTGAAAGAGAAGTGTAAAGACTTTGGAAGTAGATAAATATAGGCCAGTGCTGATCTAGGATTAGGTTTGTTTTTGTGGCTGTATCCAAATGAATGCAGTTCAGGTGGTTGAGCCTAATAGTGAATCAAATGAAACTGAATCATTTATGATTGACTTAAAACAATTTTAACTGAATCATACAGTGAATCAAATTTTTACATTTATTTATATATTTATTTGTTTACATGTTTGGCTTCTTAACACAATACAGTTGTGGCCAACAACAACATTAAAGAATAATAATAATAATTATTATTATTATTATTATTACAATAACATAACAGAATCCAGTAAAGTAGCTGAATAATTTCTTTAATTTAGTAAATATCCCCCAAAAATGAATATATACTCCACAGAAGTTAAGGCAACTCCTTCATCACAACACTCCAACTCCATATCCTTCATTTTCAGCCAAATGAGTGTTTTAGGTGTATCAGACTAATCCCATAAGACCCTTCTCGGCCGCTGAAAGAACACACTGACGTACAAAAGCTTTTTTTTTGTTGTTGTTTTTTGTTTTTGAGAAAGAGAGAATGCTGCAGCAGTGTGATTTATTGACGACCTGGATATACACCGATCAGCCACAAGGTTAAAAGCACTGCGAGGTGAAGTGAACAAAGTGGCACCTGTCAAGACGTGGGGTATCTTAGACTGCGAGTGACAGTGAGGGCAGCCTGTCTGGTCTGACCCTATAGAAGAGCTACTGTAGCACTTAATGACACAGCTTGCTGCGTATGGAGCTGGTGCCAATGCTGAGTTCAGTCTTGGAAGGGTAGAAGGGTTGGAAAGGGTGGCAGAGGGCAATTTCAAATAGAAAGCAGCAAAAAAAAAGTTAGCACTAAGTGCAGTTGTGATTCATTAACTTATTTATTTCATAATTCTTATTATGGCTCCACTTGGAGATCATTAAGTAGAGTGTGTGTGTGTGTGGTGAAAAACACAGAGAGAGAGAGAGAGAGAGAGAGAGAGAGAGAGAGAGAGAGAGAGAGAGAGAATGTAAAGAGATGGAGAGAGCGAGACAGACGTTAAGTGAGAGAAAGGGACAGAGACATAGAGATAGATGGAGAGAGAGAGAGAGAGAGAGAGAGAGAGTACTGTAACAGTAAGAGAGGGAGTTGAGGGTGTCCAGGTAAGGCTCAGAAGGATGTAGTTCTGAGGTGCAATAACATCACAGCCTCTGGGCCAATGAGCTGCGTCCTTTAGCCACAGCTCTGTGCTAACGTGCGGGAGTTAAAGGCTGCGCGCGCTCATACCGTCTAAGACCAGTACTCTCTGCGGGCGACTGCACCTGCCTCCGCTTCACTTTCACTGGATTTAAATACGAACGCCAGCACGAACGAGGAGACGCTGAACGTAAAACACGACACCGGTGCCTGGACCCCTACGATCGCCACCGGCTCCAGAGAAACGCACCGCAATGCTGCTGCTGAGGAGGCTCGCGCTCGCATCTCTGCTCTGCCTCGCGCTCGCCTGCTGCTGGGGAGTCGCGTGCGGTCCGGGGAAAGGTTACGGAAAGCGCAGACACCCCAAAAAACTCACGCCCCTCGCGTACAAGCAGTTCATCCCCAACGTGGCCGAGAAGACCCTGGGCGCGAGCGGCAAAGCCGAGGGTAAGATCACGAGGAACTCGGAGAGGTTCAAGGAGCTCACGCCCAACTACAACCCGGACATCATCTTCAAAGACGAGGAGAACACGAACGCGGACAGACTCATGACTCAGGTACGGAGCTGCGTAAAATGCGTAAAGATGCGCAAAAGCGCGGTCTGCTCGGGTGCCATTTGCGTCCTATTGATTTTCTGTCCTACGGGATCTGACAGTCCTTTTTCTTTCTTTGCTTTCTTTCACCGCTCTATTTCATTTTGTCTTCGTTACATTCTTTTTCTTTCCGTTTCTTAGTCTTTCCTTGTTCCTTTTTTTCACCACTGTTTCTTTCTTGTTTTTAATATTTCTTTCATTTTGTTCCATTTTTCTCTTTCTGTCTTAAATACTTATTTTGTTTCTTGCTTTCTTTTTATTTCTCCTTTCTTTCTTTCTTTCTTTCTTTCTTTCTTTCTTTCTTTCTTTCCTTCCTGAACATAACACCTACAGACATTTTTGGACACCCCTGGTACAGTTGATTTTCTGAGTGCAGCTAAGTGAACAGATTCTCCACAGGGGGCTATGCTGCTCTTATGCTAATTGAACTGCATAAAACACATCTGAAAATGTGCCAGAACCTTTGCACACCCAGAATGGTTAAGATCTCTGTGTTCCAGCCCATTGGAGGTGCTTTTTATTTATTTTTATTTTTTTTTACAGTGAGATTACACCATTCACATTTCGAAAATCCATTGAAGGTCTTGAGAACACCATTTCCCATGATTCATCCTCATTACAAACAGCCCCGAACACACTCAGGGGCATGGGCTCTGCGGTGACACTACAGGAACACACTACTATGTTTCCAAACTGCTCCAGGGTCTCGGGGTCCTGGGGGTCGCCTGTGGTCACTGTCTGTCTGTTCTCCTCCTGTCTGCGTGGGTTGTCTCCTGGTCTCTAAAAACACATGTTGTTAGATACGCTGGCTGTGGGAAATGTGAATATGTGAGCGATTGGATGAGTGTGTGACTGATTGATTGCCCTGCCCTCTCCGGAGGTTCGCCAGTCCTTCTATGTGGACTCTGAACTTTCACAGCAAACGTCTGGAATATTCAGTAACATTGAACATATCGCTCAAAGGGTTAAACCATGTTCACTAAGCTTCAGATCTAACCCAGATTCCCCACGAGGACTTAAAGAGTTCCAAAGAGGCCTTTATGTTCCTTCGGGAAGTCTGTATGCCGAAGCCGTCACTGGCTTTGGGCATGTTGTTCTTAGGCTCGTTTCATGCTTTTTTGGAAGCGTGCATGTCTCTACAAGGGTGACTAATTGACTTCTATTAGGAAAAGCGTCTACCGATGCTTGGATAAGTAGTGTATATATGCAAACGTCCTGCCAGCATCGTCAAGTGATGACTTGTGTGTCTAAAAATCATTTCAGCTTTCCGTACTCCTCTCTTTCTATTCAAACATCTGTGCTAGTTAAGGATGTAAACATAACCGCTGGACATTTCTGCACTTTGTTAGCTTCGCAACAACGTACTGCACAGTGTTTGCACAGTTGAAAATCATACGTGTTGACGTTAATGTCGCTTAGGACATGGCTTCTTGCTCGTGAACCACCGAGTTTGAACGGGTCCTGTCTGCTGACCCGGCTTTCAGAGTCTAATCTGGGTCAGGAGTGATCTGAATAGCTGATGTTGCGTGTCTATTATTGGCCTTTATGCTAGTGATACTCCAATTATGCCTGAGATGTTCTACTGCGCTTCTTTAATGGAAGCGATTGGGTGGTGGTGGTATTTATTTGTGACTAGAGACTTCCAGTAAAGCACCAGCCTCATTATCTTTATCCTATTGCATCACTAACTGTTCCACTAGATCCAGACTAAACCCTTCAAATCCTAGTGTACTCCACGGCGGTACTCTAAAAAGGCTGTACATTTCAATAAGGATTTGCATTCAGCCACGTTAACGTAAATGAGGTCAGGTGCTGATGTTGGATAATTGGTTCTGGATCACAAACACCCCACCAACCCAACCCAACTCAACACAAGGGTATAGGTTGGTGCTCGCATGGGAGATTTATCCGCCTTTAGTCCATGTTTGGCATTAGGCTGCTCTAGGGAAGTCCCGTTTCATTCCACGCTTTTCCAAGGAGAATACACTGTAGCTGTGGATGGAAGTGGATTGACTGGGAGCGATTTGTCTTCTTCTCTCTCTTATTTCAGTCCAGGTTGCAACGTCAATGCTTCCTCTCCATTCAAACCAGCTGTCAATCATGGTTTAAACTAAAACCAGTATCTGGGGGAATGACAATTAATGTTTCTAAAGCAGCCAAGGTTTAAGCCTAGTACTGAACCATGGTTTCTTTGAGATGAAAAATCTCAATTCAATGTCCTAAGATCAATCCCTAATCCAGGAAACAGCCCCCTTTCTACCTTAAACTTACAGCTTCAATATTGTGATGCTCCACTGATCTAATAGAATAGAGCCTCTGTCGTTGCTATTTTGGGCTCAGCACTGCAGAAACCACACTATGTAAATTTGGGAGGCAGGCAGGAAACCACCCCTTCTCCTTCCTTTGTTTTCAGGACAGTGCTTACCGGTATTACCTACGATCCCTGTGCTAATACCTATTCTTCCATTTACACACAGCATCCAACAAAGCTAAATGCTCAGACAGGTGTTAAAGTAACCCCAGGTAAGATATATATATATTTTTTTCCTCTTTGGCTCCCCATACAGAGTGTAATTTAAAGCTGTGCTGAGACTAAAGTAGCAAAGACAGAGGCTCTATTCTCCTTATTACAGTTCAGTAAAGCTTCACTCTGATTTACAAGCTGTAATTTTAAGATAAAAAAAACTACCTAGTGTTGCTTTAAGGAGATTGATTTAAACACTTTTCTGTATGTTTTGTTTTTCCTGCTGCTACACGCACCCACATTGTGTATCCACACAGTTCATCACATCGGCTTCTCAGACTGACATCTCTCTCTCTCTCTCTCTCTCTCTCTCTCTCTCTCTCTCTCTCTCTCACACACAGAGGTGTAAGGATAAGCTGAACTCCTTGGCGATCTCAGTGATGAACCAGTGGCCTGGAGTGAAGCTGCGAGTGACGGAGGGATGGGATGAAGACGGGAATCATCTGGATGAGTCTCTTCACTATGAGGGTCGAGCGGTGGACATCACCACGTCTGATCGTGACAAGAGCAAGTACGGCATGCTGTCGAGGCTGGCCGTGGAGGCGGGGTTCGACTGGGTCTACTACGAGTCCAAGGCTCACATCCACTGCTCCGTTAAAGCAGGTGGGCTTCACACTCCATTTCAGTTTAGCTGCCACTAGGGCTATGTTCCAATCCGTAGCAGGCTATAGCTACCTTGCTCCATATCACCTACTTAGGCAGCAGCGTAGGTTTAGCAGCATTTGAGCCTAAATGAAACCTTACTGAGGCTGAAACAATAGCCTGAGCCATCAGCTTTAGGGTAGATGCTGGAGTCTCTCTGTGATATTCTGATGAGAGCATTTAGCACAAAGCTAAAGCCCTAGGTTTGAATCCATGCTAACAGTGATTCATTCGCATACAGTTGGGTATGCATTAACACTGTTTAACATTGTTGTTTTGTTCTTTAAATGCAGTTAAGTCCTACCACTACTGTCTGAGAGAAGTAATTATACATGTGTAATGGATTACCTCTTTGAGTAAGAGTATGAAGTAGAAATGATTGAGATGAGAGCTACTATAGGGGATTACATGCACATGCATGTGCACACACACACACACACACACACAAAACACTACCACACAGTAGGTGTTGCGTCAACATTACAAATGTTTAATTTAACACCAGGGACACGACTGTGCTTTAGTTACATAGATCCAGCTGTGTCCAGGATTAAGGGACTTTTAGTTTGAAAAGCTGCTTTTCAATACACAAACATCTGATACACAACTCAGGACTCCACCTCCAATGCAAATGCAGGGTGTTTCTGAGCTTAGCAATGTGTAAGGTACATTTGAGTGTGTGTGTGTGTGTGTGTGTCTGTCTCTCTATGGTTAGAAGTTACTGCACCTGAGCAAACACACACAAAACACACACAGCCTCAGTGTCAGAACCTATTACAATGACAATACACCACAACTTTGCAATTAGTCCTTCAGTGTTTAAGAACCAATGAAAGTGTGTGACGTTTACATCTCAACTGCATTCATTTAGGACGAGGCAGTGCTGCGCTCAGTGCCAAGTGTAGGCTAGAGGGATATAGCTGCTGCGTTCAGTTGGTTGTCAGAGCTTGGAGTGGAGCTGAGCACGTTCAAGAAACATCCAGAAAATACAACGCCCTAGATTTTCATTATTACCTTGTACCTGGTTAGCATTGTTAGTGATACCATTAGATAACACTTCATTATATGATATTTTACACATTACACCACCATGGAAACATGTCCACGTACAGCAGTTGGACAGTGATGTGTGTACGACTGATTATAAACGAACATGCTCATAAACTATAACACTACTGCTTTTACACTGTTGACGTGTGGGCAGCCATCTTGGATTCTGAACATGGGGTTTTGAGGCTTTTCTGATTTTCTGAGTATGAAATCCAACTTATAGGGGCTTTCCAGCTGAAGTTTCTGCTTGACCGACATGTTCTACCAAAGTTAAGTACTGTTCCAATGTGGATTAATCTTTAAACTGGATTAAATCACTTCACACTAGTCCTGTTCTGTGGTTGGTTTGTTGGATATGGATTTAGTCGAGTGTTGGAATAAACTGCATTGTCAATAGTGGTTCCTGGTTAATTTTAATCTAAGGCCTCAGTCTGGTATTCAACAAAACAGGGTTTCTCTGTTTAGCTGGATAACTCAAGCCTCAAATCATAAGTGTCCAATAGGAAAAGAGCTGAAGGACTTTAAAGCTTTGTATTAAAATGCTTTGTGGAACAGCCCCCTGAGTGTTTTGATGTTTTTGATGGAGTTGCACAAGTAGGGATTCAGTTTTAAATCTGGATTAAATCTAATCAACATGGTCTTATCATCTTGTGGGACTTAACCGTAGTCCATCACCAGTGGCCCTTCACTGGTCATGGTCTAGTCCCTACGTGGTCCCTACTTTAATCTACTCAGATTTTTGCTTTTCCATTAGGCAATATTGGTCCCTGGTAGTTTTTTGCTCCCTGCTAGCTCCTGGTTCCAAGCGACCCGAGTAGGGACTAAACCATAATACGTAAACCTTGATTGGCCAAAGAGACTTGTCTACACAGTGAAATGCAGACCTCAGGCACATACCGGGTGTTCGTGAAATTGCCAAGTTACAGCAGAGATCACATTTGTTTTTATCTGACTCACAACGGCAGCTCTTAACCTTCCTCTTGTGTTAGGGTCTTGACCGACCAGTTTTTAGGTTTTAAAAACTACTCCATAAATGTTTATTGCATCAAGAGTTTTGACTTTGTCAGGAACTTCAATTTAAACAAAATAATAAAAAAAACTTTACTAAATTATAAAATGCTCCATTATAAAAGTGGTGTCGCAGTCACACAGCTCCAGGGACCTGGAGGTTGTGGGTTCGATTCCTGCTCCGGGTGACTGTCTGTGAGGAGTTGGTGTGTTCTCCCTGTGTCTGTGTGGGTTTCCTCCGGGTGACTGTCTGTGAGGAGTGTGGTATGTTCTCCCTGTGTCTGCGTGGGTTTCCTCCGGGTGACTGTCTGTGAGGAGTGTGGTGTGTTCTCTCTGTGTCTGCGTGGGTTTCCTCTGGGTGACTGTCTGTGAGGAGTGTGGTGTGTTCTCCCTGTGTCTGCGTGGGTTTCCTCCGGGTGACTGTCTGTGAGGAGTGTGGTGTGTTCTCCCTGTGTCTGCGTGGGTTTCCTCCGGGTGACTGTCTGTGAGGAGTGTGGTGTGTTCTCCCTGTGTCTGCGTGGGTTTCCTCCGAGTGACTGTCTGTGAGGAGTGTGGTGTGTTCTCCCTGTGTCTGCGTGGGTTTCCTCCGGGTGGCTGTCTGTGAGGAGTTGGTGTGTTCTCCCTGTGTCTGCGTGGGTTTCCTCCGGGTGACTGTCTGTGAGGAGTTGGTGTGTTCTCCCTGTGTCTGCGTGGGTTTCCTCCGGGTGACTGTCTGTGAGGAGTTGGTGTGTTCTCCCTGTGTCTGCGTGGGTTTCCTCCGGGTGACTGTCTGTGAGGAGTTGGTGTGTTCTCCCTGTGTCTGCGTGGGTTTCCTCCGGGTGCTCCGGTTTCCTCCCACAGTCCAAAAACACACGTTGGTAGGTGGTTTGGCGACTCAAAAGTGTCCGTAGGTGTGAGTGTGTGAGTGAATGTGTGTGTGTGTTGCCCTGTGAAGGACTGGCGCCCCCTCCAGGGTGTATTCCCGCCTTGCACCCAATGATTCCAGGTAGGCTCTGGACCCACCGCGACCCTGAACTGAGTGCCAAATCTGGACTCATAAACACACTATACACCAACAGCCTACAGCTGGCTCCTCCTACAACCACTCGAGCTTCAGTTAGGGGCTTCTATCTTTGTCTGTTTCACAAAACAAGGAAAGACAGACAAGTCCAGACACGTAAGGCCCAGTCAGTGTAGAGTTGGTGTTTTGTAGAGTGTACATCTCCAGTTTACAGTCTGCAACAATGAACAATTAAAACCAATCCTTTTATGGAGAAGGAAGAATAACAAGGTCAACAAGAGGGAGGAAAGAAGAGGAAGGTTAAAATTAGTCCAGACTTTTAACAGAGTTTAAACATTCCCTGGAGTTGTGGCAGATGAAGGACTCCGGCGAGAGTTGGACAGTGCAACAAGGAATGCCAAAACTCTGCTGATCTGTCTGAGCTGGGGCACGGAGCTGTGTTCAGTCTCAAACAACAAAAACAACATGTGAACACAAGATGAGGAAACAATGATTTTGTGACATCACCTGCTACATTTCAGAGGGCATTCTAGAGGGAAACAGACAGGTACCAAGTGAGTAGAGCCAGTGGAAAGCACTATAATTCAAGGCCTTATTAAGCTAGGTTTGCATTTAAATAATTACAATTGATTTTCCGGACCTGCAGACTTTGATTTAGCCCCATCTCAGACAAAACCCATTGTCAGTGGGATTTTGACATTGTTATAGTCCAAGACTACAGCTTTAACGCTGGAAAACTGCCCCATTATGTTGAAAGGTCTGTAGACACCTGCGGTTTAACATTCATTATTGAATTAATTTATTTAGCTCCAGTAACAGCTTCTACTCTTTTTAAAGAGGACATTAAGTGGTGTCGGAACATTGCTCTGTGAGTTTTATTGCATTCAGCCGTGATGGCATTAGTATGGTCAGGTACTGATGTTGTATTAGGTCTGGATCACGATAAACAAGGGGCAAAAGTCAAAGATTTTGATGTGATTCTCAGATGTTATTCAGTGTGGGCTTTTTTACTGCTCCACATCCTTTCAGACCCATGGTGCTGAGTTATAATTCTCACGGTGGAAGGATGGATCCAGGCGCAGAGAGAGAGAGAGAGAGAGAGAGAGAGAGAGAGAGGTTCTTCTCTCCTTGGGACAGGGGTGGTCTCTGACATTTGTGCTGTACCCCAGCTTGTTAAATTCTAACCCTTATGATTTGAATTGGATTGGATTATTTTGTTTACCCCTCTCTCTCTCTCTCTCTCTCTCTCTCTCTCTCTCTCTCTCTCTCTCTCTCTCAGAGAACTCCGTGGCTGTTAAATCCGGCGGCTGTTTCCCGGGCTCGGCGACGGTGCAGCTGGAGTGCGGCGGCACGAAGCTCGTGAGGGATCTACACACAGGAGACCGCGTGCTGGCGGCGGACGAGCAGGGACGCGCGGCTTTCAGCGACTTCATCATGTTCATGGACCGAGAGCCGCGCGCGCGGAGGCAGTTCGTTGTCATCGAGACTGAGGAGCCCACGAGGCGACTCACGCTCACCGCGGCGCACCTTGTGTTCGCGCGCGACGGAAACTCCACCGCGCGGATGGCCGCGAGGTTCGCGAGCAACGTGCGTCCGGGGCACGAGGTATTCGTGTCCGAGGAGAGCGAGGAAAAAGCAACCGGGCGTCTGCAAAGCGCGCGGGTGACGCGAGTGTACACCGTGGAGCTGGCGCACGAGGGCGCGTACGCGCCGGTTACCGCGCATGGCACCGTGGTGGTGGACCGCGTGCTGGCCTCGTGCTACGCGGCAGTGGAGAAGCACAGCTGGGCGCACTGGGCGCTCGCGCCCGCCAGACTCAGCCACGCGCTATCGGGATGGATACAGCGCGCGGGGAAGGACGACAGGTGCAACAACATGGTGACGTCAGCGACGAGAACAGAGACGGAGGAGGCGCGCGGGATGCACTGGTACGCGCGCGCGCTGCTTCGGCTGGGCACGTGGCTCCTGCACCGAGACTCGTTTCATCCGCTCGGGCTCGCGGACAGAGACACGTGATCCAGCCCCGCCCTGTCGCGCGCTCTTAATGACCCAGACAACATACCCATGTGGGGCCAAAGCGGGCAGCCCGTCTGGGTACCAGCTCGTTATAACCACTGGTTAAATGTTGGCCCCACATACGGTTGCCCTCCAGGGTCAGTGATGGGACCAGGATGGGTTTAACATAGGGTCCATATGGGTAGCCCACCTAAGAACTCTCTCTGAATTAGAACACACTATGGGCCCCAGAGTGTTACTGGGCTGCCCTCATTCATCCCATAGAGGCAGCCCCAAAGTGCCCCCCTAACAGCAGCCCACCCAGAGCCAATCTTGAACCCAGCCATCCCATGTTCAACCCCATGTGGGCCCCTCTAAGGTGATTGTGCTGGCTGACGAGAAGCCTTAACACATTGTGATTTGTTCAGTAATTTATTACTTAGCAGTTGAAGAGCTTTTATTTATTTAGTTACAGTGCTTGCAAAGTGAGAATTGCATTGTTTTCTTCTTATTACAACTTCATTCTCTCATTTCAGTGTAATTACACTATAACAACAATGTAATAATCAGAAACATGTTCTGTTTCACAGCTGGACTACAGTAGTACATATATACGTATAAGTTGTACTACTGTAACCCATGTTAGAGTGTATTGTTAGTTATAAATGCTTGTTGTTAATGTGTTATTACACTGATTATAACAACTTGAGCCTCCTTTAAGTATACTTGCAATCCATTTATTACAAACTTGATTAAATTTCCCTGTATGCTGCGTCTAAACTCATTCCCTATGTTCTCACTATATAGTGTGCTATAATAGGGAGCAGTGCAAGTGAAGGTGTTACAGAAGGCAGTGAGTGATTTGGGACACAGCCCTATAGGGGTTAAGCTCATTAATGTGTGACGTAAACACCCTCAGGTGCATTAACTTATCAACTCAAGCTTGTGGGATCAGTCCTTGCCTTGGTGTGTTTGTTTTCACATTAGAAAAAAAATATCATTACTAATGTCAAGCCACCATTGGTGCACGAGTCTTCAGAACCAAACACTGTAGGGCATTGTGTTTCCTGTGTTCACTAGTGAGCACAATGTGCACTGCTTATCGCAGCACATTATAGAAATAATTATAAAGGGCATGAAATGATCTAGACATAGGGCACATATGGGACACTCAAGATGTCGGTGAGCTCAAAGCTGATTGGCAGGTTGCTTTTAAGGAACTGCTGTCCCACTTCCCCAGTAAACAAGGAACGTCCCTGGACGTTCAAAATAGGTCTAAAAGTAGTCTGTCCGTCAAGGACATATTTTAAACGTCAATGGACGTCCAAAATCCATCTTAATAAGTTAGTTAAGTGGTGACCAATCGATAACGTCAGTGGACGTCCAAAACGCGTTTTATACAAGTAATTTATTTCGGGACCAATTAATAACGTCAATGGACGTCCACAATACGTCTAATAGTCGTCTTTTCAATGTCTGTGTTTGGACGTCTTTTCAACTTTCATTTTCAACCTCAAGAGAACGTTGATTAGACGGCAGTCTTTACGTTATTTCAACGTTGAATCAACGGCTAATTGTTTACTGGGTCTCTTATGTCTTCTCTTTCTTTAGTCACCGATTGTGCAAATGGTTATTATGTTCTCGTCTTGCAAGCACTGTGGTTCCTTCAGGAAATCTGTTTGGTTCTAGTTTGGTTCTTCTTCTGTTCTTTGTTTTGTTTTCTTTGACTGGAAAAGCGCACGTGAAGAGGTGTGATTGACTATTTTTCCTGATTAACACACTCACATTCTGTCTAAATTATATTTTTATACACAGATTTGTATATTAGAGTTTTTCTGGGAGGGACCTAAATGTTCCACTTGTTTATGGGTGGGAATGAGCTGCTAAAACGTGTGTGTTTGTGTCTGAGGAGTGTCCGTCCGAGTGCGTGTGTTTACAGCAGTAGTGTGTTTTTTTTCCTTTCACCTGTACACTCACTGAGAACAGATACGGAAATAAAATGGCGGTCTTAAAGAGAACGTTTTGATGTTTTTGAAAGCCAATGAAAATAATGATGATTAATTGCAATTTAATTGTCAAAGTCCTGACCAACAAACCCACACACGGAGCGCTGTCCTAAAACGACATCTCACACCCATTAACCTCCAGCTTCAATGAATTAAATAATAGTTCCTGCACTACGTTTAATCGTTGTACACTGGCGCCATCTGGCGGAACCGCGCAGAACAGCAACCAAGACACAATCTCTCAGCGTTTTCTTGTCCTTAAACTTTGAATATAATCGTACAAAAATATACACCATTATTTAACCCTTTGTAGATTTATAGCACATTTCTTTAAGGATTTGTTGACCCCACAAGAGGAGGAGAGAAGTCAGGTCCTGACTTAATCCCTGTCCCAGTAACCAGCCAAGAAATGAGGCTTAGTTATTAATCAATCCCGAATGTATAAGTTAACGGTATGTGTTAGTGGACGATGATTGATGCTGACCTTCAAGGAACCACGGGCCAAGTGTCAGCAAAGAAGGAATCGGAGCATCCAGCATCAGACATCAGTGAGACATCAGTGAGACCGGAGCGACGATTGACGGGGACAAGCTGGAGTAAACACTGGAGCCCTGCTTTCTCCCTCTCTCTCAACAGTTTTACTCACACATGACCCCAGCGTGGAGGGGGGCTCGGGTCAAACTTCTTAATGAGGAGAGCGAGTAAACGCAGCTTTAAAGAGCTGTTGCGACAGGGATTGAAATTCCACTCGGGCTGTAGCTGCTGCTGTTGACTCTGCGAGGTTCAGACTTGCTGGAGAGCGACAAAAAGCAGACGGAAGGATGACGACCGAGAGCTAAAGGCTGCAACAAAGACACATTCCAAAGAGGAACAGAAACCAACCCTTCACTAATCCCCTCGCAGGGTCCACAGTCCACTCCGGGGAAACGTTGACGCTCCGCAAACACCAGGCATCGGGGGGGGTCTCGGAAAATATTTCAGACGTCTGAGAGTAAAAGAGTGAAGGGAATAATAAAGGATGAATCGGTGTTGTGTGTAAGAGGCAGTGAACCCTCCTCTGCTCAGTGTGATCCAAGGTGGAAGGTATTCACTGCTGGTGAGGGGCGTTATTTAAAGGGAAAATATGATCCTGCAGAAAACGAGAGGAATTCATTTGCTTGAACCTGTTGATAGATGTCTTTAAAGACAAAAGGAGAGACACACAGATGAACAAACAGACAGACACATGGATGGAGGCTTCAGTTTGAAGAATAAATAGACAGAGAGTTGTATAAAAGCCACTGACCTGCTGTGATTTATGTCTTTGTTAAAACCAGCAAATTAAAGCAACACTAGGTAGTATTTTTACCATAAAATTATAGCTTCAAAATCATTAACACGGCTGTTAATTAACTGACGACCTGAAAAACTACTAGTGAGAAGAGACTGTGCAAAACTACAGTGAAATTCAAACTAGTCGATTCTTTTTTACACGGAATCTGTTGAACTGTTAAAAGACGAGATGACATCACGTATGCAAATTAGCGTGTTCCATAATTAACGGCATTTAGTGACTTTTCAAGCAGGGTTTAGCTACTTTCTTCTTTAAAAAGTTGGCAGCACTGGGTATGATACCATCGTCCACCCCCTTGATTTCAGGACAGTGCTGTAAAAGTGAATTACACTCTAGGGGGAGCCCAGGAGCAAAAATACCAAATCTAACTTAGTGTTCCTAGTGTTCCACATAGAAACTGGGGCACTCTTAATATGACTCCTCCATTAAAATTCACCAATCTGTAAAACACGATTTGATCTTTCTTCTTCTTCTTTTTTTTTTTTTATAAAATACAACTATTAGCCACACACACACTCTCACACACACACATACCCCATTTCCAGAAATATTGGGACACTGTATGTCCCAATGTAAATGTAAATAAAAAGAAAATAATGATTTTCAAATCATTTAAAACCAATTTAACTAAAAGTAATGTAAAACACTATTTAAAAATATTATTAAATTATTCTTAAATTTGTTTAATGCTACAAACAATAACTGAGGTTACCTGGCAACAATCAATGACATCATAAAAAGAACTTCTAAGAAATAAAGACAGAGGGTGGCTCACCACTCTGTGAAAGACTGCAAAGGCAAACAGTGAAATAATTCAAGAGTTATATTTCTGAATGTGAAATAGCAAGGAATTTGGGGACATCATCATCTACGACATCTATGACATCACAAACTGCAAGAGCACTGCTGTGTCTGATCCACTCACACCTCCACCACCCAAATCACACCAGCTCTGTGGTCGTCTTGTGGGGGTGGGGGTCCTGACCATAGAAGATCATGGGGAAAGGGGACAAAAAGTATGCAGAGCAACAGGTGGACGAGTCTGTAACTGTAGAACTACAAAGTGCTTCTCTCTCTCTCTTTATTCTTTCTATATATATATAAATGTTATTTTAAATATGTAACACATGTAACGTAACTCAACATTGTAACTTAGAGAAACAGAGCCCTATTTATTTGTGTTGTTTGTGTTTATTGTGAAAGTTAACAGAAACAAAATGATAAACAGACTTTTGTTCATATTCCACAGACAAACAGGAGGAAGACCACCTTATGGAAGTTAACCATTTTAAACAAACGTATATATTTTAAAACAAATATTAATCTGAAACTGGGAAGAGAACAGCACTCCACTAAGACTCACTAGGTGGCGCCAGAGAGCTACTTTTGTACACAATCTGGAAGCAAACCAGTGAAAGTAAATCTGAGTGAAAGACTGGATGAAGCAAGAATGCCACGTCATCACAAAGAAAAAGCGTGACGCTTGTAGTGACATAAGATAGACATTCAGCACTTTAGCTGTCTCTCAGAAACGTAACCAACTGCAAACTAAAAGAGCCGGCAGAACCACGTGGTCTCTTTTACATTAAACACTGTATTTTCTGAACCTTCTGAGGTAGAAACTCCCATCAAACACAGAACCCTTATCAGTCAGGTGTGTACTGACCTCCTTCTCAAACCTTAGCAGTACGTACAACTTGACGTCAACGGTGGCTTCCATTTTGTGACGCGCCGGACACTCTTCTGAAGCAAAACATAAAGCCATTCTAAACCTGCAGGTGGTGGCTTTGGTTCTCACGCCAGAATCAAAGGGTCTGTGGGAAAAACAAAACAAAACAAAACACAGGCCTCATTAATAATTAATGAGAGATAAATAAAGAATATTTGAAAAACTCGGACGAATCTATGCATCTCCACTTTTTTGGTCATGTGACGCCAGCTGCTGTAAACGTTGTATTAAAAGTTAACGGACCAATAGAAATGCTGCAGGATAACTCCTTCTATTTAGTTACCAATGATGGAGGCTGGTGGATGTTCTGGGGTTCTGTGTTCAGTTCAGTGGAGGCTAGTGCAGGGTCTGTCTGGTGTTCTGGCTCTAGTTTAGTAGCAGCTGATGGAGGGTGTATTTGGTGTTCTCTCTGCAGTTCAGTGGAGGCTGATGGAGGACGTGTTTCCTGTTCTGTGTCCAGTGGAGGGTCTATGTTGTGTTCTCTCTCTCTATTTAAGTGGCGGCTGATGAAGGGTCTAGCTGGTGTTGTTTGCCTAGTTCGGTGGAGGGTCTATTTTATGTTCTCTGTCAGCGTCGTCTAGTGGAGGCTGATTAGTTTTGCGTTTGTTTACTGAGAGCTGGTGGAGCTGCAGTTGGTCAGGATCTGCAGCGTTTGTGGAACTGTCACAGCGTCGTAAATCTGCTCATTAGAGACCACTGAGATGCAATGTTGCGTGTAATGGCTCATTGCTTTAACAATCTGTCTGATGAGCTGCTCGGTTACAGTATGCTGCCGTGGCAACCACAGACCATAACAAGTTGCAAACAAACGGGAAACACTTCTAGAAATGTTCCACACACATCGGCCTTTCAGTGTACGCCTTCTGCTGGTGCATCCTCAGGCATTTGTTGACCGATGTTGTGATGTGGGTCTAAGGCTGTAATACACAACACAGACGTTAGACTGGAGCGAAAAAAAAGGCAGAGGTGAAAATATTATAGTCACGTTTCCTCAAATTAAAGTTAAAAATATAAATAAAAAACAAACCCCAGTTAACGGTGACACACATTCGGTGCTAAATATTTAAACGTGTTGACGGCCTCCCTCTCTGTCAAACCCCAAACCATCAGTCTTCACCACAAGTGACACATGAACAAAACTGCCCTCTAGTGGACGCTCCTGAATCATATCAAAACCGACTGATCAGTGGGAACCCTACAAAACGATGCAAGACAGGTCCGTATCAGCCCAGCTAATAACGGCTAATTATTTCGATAAATGTGGTGCGATATTAGGTCAGCGATCTATAAGAGCAAAGTCAGACAAACACGAGAGCGCCAACTAAGCGCAACCTCCTCATGCAACAGAGGGAGAAGAAGACATCAGCGCCAGAGAGTGCAGAAACGCAGACAGCTGGTGTGCAGGGCATGGCTGGAGGGCACGGCGTGAAGCCTGGCTGTCTGCATACACAGACGCAAGCAGGAGGAATCACTGCAGCGCTGCTAGACATGACAGCTCATCATAACTCAACCATGACAAGCCTCAGAAACACACATCAAGCTCCCAGACAGAGAGAACAGCCGCTACATCAAACCAGCAGCAGCATGCCATCAAACACAGCTCACGGGACAGGTAGGTGGAGGGCTGAACAGATTAATCAAAATCGTCATGCGGACTATGGGTTATGATCTTGTTAATACTACAAAGCTATTTAAATCACGTGAAACTGATCTCAGTAAATATCATATTTTAAATAGGGTTTCCTAAACTCTGGGGGTAAAAATCACTGATTGTGCCTTTAAACTGACCAGAGGCTAAGACTTCTACCTGCACAGGCATCAGCAGGTTTTACAGATGGACTCCAGTGGCTGACAAAAAAAAGCCCTTCATCTGACACAGGGACAGCAACCTGGCACACACACACACACACACCTCCTACTCGCCTGCTCGTCTGTGTGCGTTGGCACGGCCTGGGCACTGCCCATCTGCCCGGTTCGGCCCGACGTGCCCCTGAACAGCGACCTGCGGCGAGAGCCGGGCCCACGCAGGTCCACCAATTTAGTTTGTCCTTCTGCCGTCTGCTGATGTTTCAATACAGACAGGACGCTGCGGTGTATAGACAAGCGTATATCATCGCTGTTGAAACAATAACTCAGCTCCGAAAGTGACTTTACCTTTAAGTACTTTGGAAATAAGTCATTCAGAACCATTTCTATTGGGCCGTTCATCATCAAACTTCCTGCCACTTTTTTATTTTTTTATCCACATTCTCCCTTTGTTCCAGAGTTTTATTCGTTCTAAACCTATATCTGAGGAAATCTCCCACAATGCATTTGGTGCTGTCTGTAGTGTGGAGAAGAGGAGTTCATATTCCTGGACTTCCTCAGCTAATTTGACTGGACCAATCACAGTTGTTGTGATCTGTGTCACTGTGGTGTGTTTTTAATTTTCTGGGAAAGGGGCACATCAGGCTAAAGAGAGAGGTACGGCATAGGGTTCGTGTCTACATGCCACCTACGTGTTGCTTACGGGATAGGTTTGACACAGGACCTATAAATTGGCCTTTAGTCAGTCATGTTTAGCAGGCTGAAATTGTCCACCAGGGGGCAGTAATACTCTATGTCTTTGTGTTTAGGTATAACGACATAAGACCAATACACAAACCTTATAGTTTGACTGGTTGGTGACTGTTGAGCTGCCTGAATGTGTCGCGTCCATAGGATTGTGTCCGAGTAAAAGTGACCACTCTGGAGCCTTTGTTCGCCTGTGCTGGAACCCACACACTCATACCATCGTCTTTCTCCTGAGAACACAGTGAAAGCTTAGGTAAGTATTTACAATTTCAATATTAGGTCTGAAAAAAAACTAAATCAGGACACAATATTTTGACAAAAATGCTAAATACCCAGCAGTGATTGGTCAGAATTATGCCTTAGCTGACTGCAGTAGTCTTTCTATGCGTCTGTCTTTGATAAGTATTGCTGACCAAAACATAGGACCAAGGCACAACATCGCCCTCTGGTGGACTGCAGAGTTCAGATATCTAATGGATCCTGGACATGAGAGCGTATAATGTGAGGATACCTAGTTTGGATGCTGAAATAAAGTGGTTTGAAACTTACATAAGCTCCAGTCAAAACTAATAACAGTGTAGATAATATAGACAATACACTACTAGCACTGCGGAGTGTAATGATCCGGCTTCTGCACACTACACCAGTGCCAGGCTTTCAGGCTTTGGAGCTTTGTCCTGGAATGACAACACTTCACTAATTCCCCATCCGCCTTCACTCACTGCTTTGTGTCCTCCGTTAGCGAGAGCGCTATCATTCCTGACGCGAAAATAATTAATTTCCCTTATCTGCAGCTTAGCTCTTCAAGCCAAATCCGCCTAACTGGCAACTCTTTATTCACAGGTATTACTGACACATTGACTCACACCCACACACACTCCTAAAGACACATACACACATACTCTAAAGATTAATTGCATGTCTTCTGGGGTTGACGTCCATTACAGAACACCTGAAAGATCCACGATAGAGCGCGGAGAGAGAGAGAGAGAAAGAGAAAGAGAAAGAGCGAGATAACATTGTTAGAGGGGCGCAGAATGATGGAGAAACAACGTCCCGGGGCAGCATCGCTCTGATCCTGCTTTCACACACTTGCCAAAGCAGACGCATCGATTCTGCTGTCTGTGGGGCTTTCTCTGTTTTAAAAAAAAGGAGAAAAAAAAAGAAACACCCCCACCTCTCCCCTCTACCTCTATTAAGACTGACACTGTGTTATCTTCATCGCTACACAAAGCTCTGTCCCAGAAGAGCTCAAGAAAACAGAGGCAGAAAGAGCTTAAAGCCATGGTTGGCCAGATATTTACACACTATACTTCTTTACTCAGATGTAGATCATCAGTGAAAACGTTGTTAATTAAAATTCATTAGTGTCCAGTCACAGAAATGTTCCTCAAGTCAAGGTCTGGAACAGCAAAATGTCCAACTTACTTTATGATGTTGTAGTTGCTGTTGACATTACTGCTTTCCCCCACTAGCGTTGTGTTAGCGTCACCCTCCTCCGCTCGCACCCTAACTAGCAAGCTGATTAGCTCACTTTGCTGGAGGGTGTAACTTCACCCATAACCCGCAAGCTGACTGGCTATTATTGCTGGAGGGCGGGACTTTATCCATAAACAGACGCCATATTTAGCATTAGCACACACTTTAGCATAAGCATCCCCAAAAACGTGCCCAGGACAGCGGTGTCTGGAGCCCTGCCCTGTGTGTGTGTGTGTGTGTGTCATTTACTCAACACACAGTGCTCATGAGTAATGTCATGTGTGCTGTGTACAATGCATGTGATTGGTCTGAGTTTCCTGGACTGATAAACCGTAACAGCTAGCAATGTTACACCAGTTAAAATAAACACTCCATTATAGGTCCAGGTCCAGAAAGGACAACGTCTGGGCGCGAACCTGGATCGTGTCCAGCTATTAATGACCACTTCTCTAGAACTATGAGGCTAAAGTAGTTAAAAAAGACTGTATAAATCACTACACTTTTGTTATTTTTTTTAACCAACTGGTGTGATTTGAAGCAAGTTATAATCAGCACTGAGCATTCTGTAAATTGTGCTTGTGGAGAAGAGCGAGAGGAGGAGGAGGAGACGGACTGGACTCCAGGGGTCACCCTTTACTTTTGAAGTGATCATAAAGCTACAGGGTAACCTTCTGAACATGCGAGGGCTCTCAGTGTCGTCTACAGAGAGAGAAAGAGAGGGAGAGACAGAGATGAGCAAAGCTAATTACCTCCAGTCTGCTGTGCTTCACCACTCTCACTTTCAATGGCAAGTCTTTCACCATCCTCTTTCTCAACTTCCTCCTCCTCCTCCTATGCCTTTCTCCAGTTCCTTCACAAACAAGCTCAGCAGTGAGACTGTGGGCTAATGGTGCTGGAGGGTAGCCTTGTTTAGAACGAGGCTTGAGGAGAGGAGGGAGTAACAGGGAAGGTTGCTGCTGCTGCCGCCGTCCACACATCTGGGGATTTGAGTGACTCTTTGAGTTAAAAGAGCATCGCTGCTGATGCTGAGGTAGATTTGAGGTGGGTGTCTCTGGAAGGTTTGGGATGCTCCTGACCTGCTTGTTACCCTGTGGTTTCTGAGGGTATTGCAGGGGCTTCTGGTCTTGCTGGCCCTTGAAATTCACAACACATTTATGTTTCTATACGTAATAAGCTTTACTTCCAGAGGACCACCCTGTGACTGTTTTGTACCTTTTTTTCCGAGAGTGTTGGGGGAACATTCTGGAGTTTCTCCTGCCTCTGTTTCCATCTGTTCTGAGCTTGCATGTGTCTCCTCTTCTCTTTCTGAAGATTGAGCTTCTCTCTCAGTCGCTTCTGCTTCTGTAATTGCAGCTGGTACCACACCGTAACACCATCCTCATCCTCACCAGCCTTGCTCTGGCAGGGAGTGTCTTTATCATCGTCACCAACGCCACACTGGAAAAAAGAAACACGTCTAACGTTACAAATGTGCATTTATATTCAGGATGCACTGATTATACGATTTTGATTTGCCTGATTACGTAAACACCGTAAGCCCGAGTTCTTTCATACGCACTTGAATATTGCATGTGTACGTCAATGCCTTTGCCCCTTCCCACCCTCGTTTAGCCCACAGTCTAAACAGACACATCTTTGTTGCCTGAAAGATTTAATCACGATCTGATATTGAGATCAGAAATGATTTAAAAAAATGTGTAGGTAGTGACAGATGAACTGCGACTGGTGATACCTTTTGCTGTCACTCTGTTGGTCCCCTCAAAGACACATCATTGTACCTTACTGTAACTGATTTTAAAACTGTGTTGATTTCAAATGCCTCGTGTAATCTCCATATCTCTATAATGCTATTCGATGAGTACATTGTTCTTCCTGAAAGTGTACGTACCGATCCAGCGTTGCTACTCCAGGACCAGTGTTACTGGAGACAATCTGCTCAAATAAATGAATCTTCATTAGAAGGACAGAGAAAACCATCTCTGCCGAGATCTAGTGATGCTCTGGCGCTGATATCTGGGCATAACTGAAGGGGAAAGTGCAGATAGTGCTGGAATTGATTGATTTGCAGCACAAGCCCCTGAAAGAGCTTTGACAGCAGCTATTGATCCGGCCAGCGCTGTATTGTCCAGGCTAATAATTGGGTGTAATGAACAGCCTTCAGTGAGTCGCCCTGACCTTGAGCTGAGAGAGAGAGAGAGTGTGTGAGTGTGTGTGTAAGAGAGAGAGAGAGAGATAGAAAGAGAGAGAGAATGAAAGGCTCTGTTAACACAATCACTTTCCAAGTGGGGGAAGTGAAAGGCTCTATTAATGCAAATTAGAGAGAAAAAGTGAGAAGTACAAAAGGCACCAATCAAGAGAAAGAAAAACAGAAAGCAAGAGAGATGGACAGGGAAAGGGGATCAGAGATGGAAGAGAAAAAAAGAGAGTGCAAGGAAGAGAGAGAGAGTAAATGGACTGAAAAGAGAAAGTGTGTGTGAGAGCGCGAGAGAGAGATTGAGGTATCTGCCAGGTGTCAAGTTCTCACTTTTAAACCACGGGTCCCACAGTGCCGTTTATTGCAAATTATGAAGTACACAGAGGTCCAGGAAGACTGTCTCACTCCATTGTTTCTTTCCCTCCCTCTCCCCTCCTTTCCCTGCTTACTCTCTCTCTCCCTCACCTCCTTCGTCTCTTCTTCCATTTCCTCCTTCTTTTCCTCGCAGAGTAAACTCTGAGAAGAGTGGGGGTCCTCCTTGACCTCTTGACCCTGACTCTTCCCTGTGAGCTCTGGCTCTGGTGCAACTCTGGCACACGCTCCATCCCTGCCAGCGCCGGGCATCCCCCTGGCAACGGCCCCGGCAACCGCCCTGGCAACAGGCCGGACCTGAGCGGCGGGAGTGGGTGTGGGACGAGCGGTGGTAATGAAGGAAGTGTTTTGGGCCAAAACAGGAGGTTCACTCAGATCATGGGCAGAGTTTGGAGAAATCTGGGTCTGAATGGACAGAGACATGAATGAAACGAGGCTCTTTATTATACAGCTTTAACTTTAGTATATTAAAGTTTATTAAATATTATCTGAAACATTCATACCACGACCCAGAAATGGATTAGTGGTTACAGATAAAAAACATTCATTACATACAGTATATATATATATGAAGGTGAATTTTTATGGTATATAGCATAATTACATTAATAATTTAGTAATTAGGCGGCACGGTGGTGCCTGGAGGTTGTAGGTTCGAGTCCCGCTCCGGTGACTGTCTGTGAGGAGTGTGGTGTGTTCTCCCTGTGTCTGCGTGGGTTTCCTCCGGGTGACTGTCTGTGAGGAGTGTGGTGTGTTCTCCCTGTGTCTGTGTGGGTTTCCTCCGGGTGACTGTCTGTGAGGAGTGTGGTGTGTTCTCCCTGTGTCTGTGTGGGTTTCCTCCGGGTGACTGTCTGTGAGGAGTGTGGTGTGTTCTCCCTGTGTCTGTGTGGGTTTCCTCCGGGTGACTGTCTGTGAGGAGTGTGGTGTGTTCTCCCTGTGTCTGTGTGGGTTTCCTCCGGGTGACTGTCTGTGAGGAGTGTGGTGTGTTCTCCCTGTGTCTGTGTGGGTTTCCTCTGGATCCTCCGGTTTCCTCCCACGTTCCAAAAACACACATTGGTTGGTGGGTTGGCGACTCAAAAGTGTCCGTAGGTGTGAGTGAATGTATGAGTGTGTGTGTTCCCCTGTGAAGGACTGGCGCCCCCTCCAGGGTGTATTCCCGCCTTGTACCCAATGATTCCAGGTAGGCTCTGGACCCACCGTGACCCTGAACTGGATAAGGGTTACAGATAATGAATGGATGAATTTAGTAATTATACATATTCTAGATATGTTTTAATACATATGTGATGACATCCATATAAACTGTCTAAAAGTTTGTAGACACCCTTTATAATTGAACTCAGCTTCACCCCGTTATTGACACACACTGTACACTGAACACAGACAGCTTTAATGAACATGAAAACAACTGTTCCCAGGCCATTGCAATTCCTTACCATTCTGGGCCTGATGACTGCACAGTTAAGAGGGTCGGGGAGGATCTGAGGGCTGCTCTGTGATTGGATGCTCGGAAATCCTAGGTGGCCAGGATGAGGGGCTTGCATGGAGCTTGCAGATGATTGGTTAACGTGTGGTTTTGGGTGGAGTAGAGTCTGAGCTGGCAGCTGGGTCTGGTCTGGAGGGAAAGGCTGGTTCACACATCGCTGAGTCTTCAGCGGGAGGAACTGCACCTTAGAAAAGAAGGAGCAGAATCACGTCACTCGCCATGTTTGTGTTCTGTTATAAAATGCAAAGACAATCAGTATTTTTGAGCATATGTAAAACAACTACACATTTAGGGAGACAAGCAGCTGCAAATTACACCACTAGCCAAATGATTGAATTTCTTTTATTTGACAATATTTCACCATGGGCAGGAGGGTGTCATTGCAGTAGGTAGTGTGGCTGCCACACAGCCCCAGGGTCGTGGGGTCCAGGGACTGACCCTCACTTTTGTATCCTCCACATACATGTGTTGATGGGTTGATTGGTTTATACACAGATTTATCTAATTTTATATGAATGATATGTAATTATTATCTTTATAAACCTTGCACAGGACACGTTTTATTTTTCATTATTACTCAGGGGGCCATTTATTCAGAAATCTGTAATTATTTAAAACACAATCCAGCAATAACTCTGTATTTGGATTTTCAAACTCTCAGGCATTGTGTTTGACCCTATTAGACTTTGACCCCCGTCTTCATCTCAACCACTAGAGGGCACTGTAGTCTATAGTGTAGTTCACTTGCTCCTGAGCCACAAAACACACTGACCTCCAAGACCTCTAAAAAGATACACATTAAAGTGCAAGTGAAGGGTTCCTTCTTAAAGTTGGCAGCTGGAGAACCGGGAAAGCTTTAGGATCTCAGCCAATTTTAATGGGTTATGCATTTTCTGAATGTAATAAATTGTAAATAAAAATGAGTGTGACTCCTGCGCATTGCTATTATAAACATTTTTATTATGTCCAGTTTTTGTTGTGTTTTATCAAATATGTTCAAATCAGCAGAAATATTTGTGAACTTTTGTCCAAACTTTTAACAGGTGACTGGCCTCAGTACCTTCTCCTTTGTGTTTCTGCTGGACACTGGTTGGAGGGATGCTCCTCCAGCGATACACAGGAATGATTGGGGTGTTTTTTTAATGGTGGGCAAGCCCCTGTCTTTCTGTGGAGAGCAGCAGGGTCCCCAGGGGTGTGCTGGGATGAGGCCACAGAGCAGGGGAGCACTGTCCGGCTCCAAGCTGAAGAGCTGCTGACTGAACATATGCTGCTCTGGGGACACCGGGGAGGAGGACAAGAGACAGAGGAAAAAAAGAGGGAAAAAAACAGGAAGTGAACATATTGCTGTGTTTTTGCTGATCTAATGTGACAACTCTACCTCTGTTAGCTCCTCAGGAGAGAGACAGAGAGAGAGAGAGAGAGAGAGTTGAGTGAAAAAGACAAAGACTAACAGAAATAAACCAAAAAAATAAATTGTTAATAAAAATAGTAAAACAGAAAAGGAAACAATGAATGTAAAGAAACTAAAAACTTGAGAAAATTGAAAGATAAAAAGAGAATTACAGAGAGTAACCAAATCTCAGTTTTGTATCACACTGTTGAGAATGTTAGCGCTTCAACAGAGGTCACTGTTCTCCGGTGAGTTATAAATATCATCCTCAGAGTTCTCGAGCTCTGTCCCTAAAGGACACTGCCTCGGGTGGACGCACCGGGCAGCAGATGGCCACAACGCTCACAGGAAACACAACAGCATGTGGATCTGTGCTCTACACACACACACACACACACACACCTAACTACAGAAGCCCACTCCTCAGGGAAACACACCCTTCACACTAGAGCACTACCACTTGGGGAAAAGATCCAAGAGAAATTGTTCAGGCCAAGATTGTGACGCTAATGCTAACTGCATTAGCGACAGTGCTACAACACTAAACAACTCGAGTTACAGATGAGTTTCTTTGGGAATTCAAACAGTGAATAAAAACTTACAGACGAGTTGCACTTCAGACACAAACAACAGTCATTATTTCCCCTCAAAGACATCTTTCCACATTAAAAGTCGCGGAGCCTCTGAATGTAATCAATGCAGAGAGAACTGTGTTTCCCATTCACAGACATTCCCTTTAAAGCAAGTCTAGGTAAGATTTGTTATTTTTGATCCTGGGCTCCTCTACAGCACAGTCCTGAAACCAAGACTGACAGTGAGGGAGAAGGGTGTGTGGTTTCCTGCCTGCATCCAAAAGTTACATAGTGCAGTTTCTGCAGTGCTGTACCTGAAGTAGCAACGACAGAGGGTCTGCTCTGACTGTTACTAGTTAATGACACATTACAACAAATTTAAAGCTGTAATTTTAAGGTTAAAATACTACCTAGTGTTGCTTTAAGTAGCCTTATAAATGAACATGAAAACCTTTAGTGAAATATATACAGGGCTCATAGTGTTTAATGCTTTTAAGAATATAGTCATATCACCTTAGTCACTTCTACTGATGGTGTCAAATGTATGTAAGCTGCATTTGGAATCGCTCCCTAATTTAGAAACAGTGCACTATTATGTCAGCCATTTTGTGTAATCTCAGCAATGTAGCTGGGTCACTATGGGGCACATTGAAGAAGACACACAATGCACTGCAAATTGTAGCATAGAGAGGCTGCACAATACACAGTGCATCACTAAGATTTACATGAAGTAGTAGTAGAGGTTAATGTAGTGCTGTAAATATTTTTTTGGTCGTTGTTGTAGTAAGATCACTGTGTAGCAAATGCTATGTGGAGAAACGTGAATGAGTCGAGTGAACCACTCACAAAAAATGTAAATAATATCAGCTGTAGTTCTATATTAATATGCGAACAAGAACAATGCCTAAATCTTCTGAATGAACTAAAATGTACGGTCCTGGTCTCACCTGTGTGGACTCCCAATGGGTCGATCTGTACCTGAAGACGTCTAGAAGAGTCTGCATCGTCCTGTCAAACACAAACACGTTTTCATACAAATATTTTAGGGCAAAATGTTGGTGGACATGTTTTGATGACCCAGGTGTTCAGCTACACACACATCTCACATAATCTTCATAGAAAAGCATTGTACAGGTGTGTCCATCCTCAATGCTGTGGTCTGAAGGGATGTAGCAACACTGAACATTGTGACTGCACTAGCTCATCAGTATACAAATGTGTGTGTTGCTGCCATTCAATGCTGAGTGATCTATAAAGGAGGGCTTAATTCCTCTGGTTGTCACTCAAGTAGCTGAATATGTTTTTAAATCTTGTGTTTTATGACCGATTTGTGAGCTTAACCTCGCTGAAGGCTGCTGAACTCGGAAGTGTGGCTCACTGGCTGACGTCACAGCGCAATCCCATCAAGGCCCTCACATGAAGAATACGATAACAATCCTCTAATCCTTCCGAGCGAAAAGGAAACCTCTCTAATTTCACCTTTATCCTCTTAAATATCCATCTCGGTTAACAAATTAACCTTTTTTTCACCGCCGCGCTCTTACGCAAATTGGGCTGCTTCCAGCTTCCTACCTGCTGTTAATTACCCCGATGCTATCGCTGCTAATCTACATTCTTGAACAGAATTGATTTCTTTTTTTTTTCCCCCCCTGCCCTCTTCTCACTCCTTGGCTGCGGTGTGAATGAGGCTGTGATCCGAATGGGTCTCGCTTCCAAACAGAAAGTTAATCAGTGGCTCTACGCAGCAGACTGTGGAGGAGAAATAGCAGGCCATTGTGCGCTTAATCAGCTCCGCACTCAAAAGGTCAGTTTCAGCCGCCCAGTAGGATTTAATTAAAAGGAGTGCCACAATGGCCAGGGCCGCTTGTATGAATTTGATAACCATTCGTTTGATAACCCCCCCCCCCCCCCCTCCACCACCCCATCACACACACACCCCTTCAATGGCTAATCCTGCATTTAGAGGCGATGGAAGTGTGTTTTTGCAAGGGCACGAGTGAGTGTCTGAGCGTACATACACCAGACCCAGAAAAGAAAGCAGGCCAAAAAAAAAAAAGAGAGAGAGAGAGGCAGGGACATCCAGAGAAACTGAAAGGGAGACGGAGTAGAGAGACATTCAGAACAGTATGGAGCTCTCCAGGGCTGGGGCCAGGTGTGGATTGCACTGCATTCAATAACGCAGGCAATTAAGAGAACAATAGGAGGATGTTTCATTAGAGCCGTTGTCTCGTTCTCTCAGAGCAGGGACCAGCCCAGAGACAATGAGGCTGGATACGGAGCCAAAGCCAAAAGGCAAAACCTCGAATGCTAATATCCCCTCGCACTGTACCGAGCACAAGGCTGTCAAACTGTTAACAAAGAAAAGTAAAGTCTGGAACGTGAATGGAGTACCATCCGAATTTACTACATCAATCGCGTTTGTTAGACTCTCAACACACAACAAGCTTAACATGGAAGGGCTGAACGATTTGAGTAAAACATCTCAACCACGAAAAGCTGTAAAAGAACAGGTTTAAAATGGAAACTATTTGCATTTTTACATTTGAACTGGTTTAAAAAACAAAACAAAACCTTAGTATAATTTTCAATAATAAACAGACATTTTAGTTTTTTTAAATTTACAAAACATTTTATAAATGGCTTACAATCTGCTTATTAATGTTAATAATTAGGTTGAAAATCATTAATAATCATTTATAACACCTAGATTAAAACTATAACAGTGACGTGTATTTGCCAAATAGTGAACCTACATCCTTCTACGTTCTTAAACCTCAGATCTTGCAGAATACTGACCTCACTTGGTCTTCTCCATCGGTCAAAATTAGGCCTGTCACTTTAGCTTTAGCTTTAGCATATTTGTTATGAACTTAAACCATTTAACCACAAACTTTATTCAATTAACCGCCAGCAGAATGTCTTTTAAGACACTGATGATAATGTGGCGTACATTATTCACATTAAAAAGTGATTATTAATGACCCTTAAGGTGCATACAACTTAAATAATAATAAAAACAGATATTTAAACCATTTATAAACCTTTGTAAGTGTAGTCTTATTTTAAAGTGGTACTCGTTGTTTAATGTGACCAGGGCTATTTGTTCAATCCAACTTTCAAACTAACAAAATAATAATAATAATAATAAATGATAAAGAATCAATAAGGAGATACAAGTGTAGTTAATGGTATAAAAAAAGGCATGAAAAGGACAAAGGAAATCTAAGCAATATTTCTTGGTCCACGCCTGAATGGTGGTGATGTTTAGAAAAGCGTGAGAAAGCCAATTCTCTCCTTCCACATTCGCTCACCTTCAAGCACTGTGGCTTCAAAGAATTAAAAACCAGTGGGCAAAGCAACCATCCATGGCAAAGAGCCTTTATCTCACACACTGCCTATCAGCACTGTCATTCAGTATCTGTGCAAACAAACAGCAGCCTACAATCACCCCCCCTCCGCACTCAGAATCCCTGCAACACAATTAATGACTCTAATGACATCTCTTGCTGCAGCGGAGTCGTTCATTCCAATTCAGGAGAATAAAATTGCTGGGTGCAGTTGTAATATCAAGTTCTGCAATGATAGGCAGGATTAATATTTAAACACCTCTCTTTATGGAAGATATTCCATACACACACACACACACACACACACCCTGCAGATGGGACCCACATGTACGATTAGAGTGTGATTGCATGATAATGGTATGATAATCGCGATTAATCAGATGGCCGCCGGCGGATGGAAGTTTCTGGGGGGCGTTTTTGTCACCTGCATCTTAAACGCCACTGTATTCATCCTGGACGTGCCTCCTCCATGACTGGCAGAGTGGAGGGTCACATGGTTTGCTTCGTTTACACATGGAAAAACTGCCCAGCGTGCTTTGGGTCACCTGAAACCCTTTGACGCTGGTGGTTTGGCAGGCTGCTTGGAGAACAGCAGATTGAAGGGCAAAAGGGTGTGTGTGAGACGGAAAGAAAAGGGGGTCAGACCTACCAGACCCATTTTAGATCACACATCCTGTAACTGGACAGCGTTAGTGCACTGGATATGAAGATACTTAGGTGTGCAATGTCATTCTGACCACCAAAAATAGCCCTGTTAAAGGAAACCTGACTCAGATCTGTGCACTGTGAAAACACCACTAAACATCATGGGTCTGAAAGGACATGGATATGTCCAGAAGCCTTTACTGATGAAAATAAATACATGAAGCCCTTCCTCCCAACACTGTATGTGTCTGAGTTTATTGAGGATCATTAGAAGCAGAATGTACATATACATCCATCTTCAGAGACTGAATTTTGAAGTCGTGAAAATTAAAAAACGGAAACGGGCGACGGTACAGTGTACAGTAGCAACGTAGCAGCGTCACCATGGTGTCAATCTGGTTGTGTGTGTTGTGGTCTTTACTCAGACTGTCAGACAGGATTGTCATACCGATTTAACTTGGACTTACCACTGTACCACAACTGCAACAGCAAAAAAAACGAGTAAAAAACAGGACTGGTACATTTTTTATTTTCAATTTTGGTACAGACATGGCACTGATATTTATGACATTCTTATCGGAGACCACACACACGCAAGTCTACTCCAGATTACTTAAGTGCGCAATGATTTAAACAAGCAGTTTGCTCAATTTTTATTTGCTGCACTATAGTTGTAGCTCCATTAGCCTTAGACGATTACTGCAAATTAAAGAATCAAATTCGTCCATTTTGAAAACCATTTCCTTAGCGATAGCCTCCCTGTGGTGGGTTTCCCTGGTCATAATCAATTCAGCTGGACCATGCATCATTATATTAAGCTGTAAAACTCAAGCACAGTGTCCAGCAGGTGAATGCTGATAATTTATAATCATATTTACAAATGTCTGAGAACAGGAAACAGTCATCCCTTCAACAGGAGAATATTTCATGCCCTACACAGGCCAACATAAAAAAAACATAATCTTGGCCAAAGTGGAAATATTCGTGTTTATTTTTTGCCAGGGTTCATATTGGGGGGGATCTAAACCCATGACTTCACGTCGCACCCACCACTAAGCCCCTCCTGTGCAGAAATGCAATAAGCATAAGTGAATAAAGCTCATATCAAACATTTCCAGTTGTGAGGGGAGTCCTATCAGTGTTTACAGAATTTCAAACACTGTTTAGCCAGGGCACTGATGGTTAATAGCTGTAGAACACACACACACACACGGGTGGATGCACACACACACATACGCACACACAGGGTTAGCAGATGCTACTCACTTGGAGGCTCGAGGGATCCACAGCAGGATTGGCCGGGTTTTGTGCAGACGTCAAGGGCACTGCAAAGAGAGGATAAAAGCCCATTGGAAACGACTCCACACACACGTCATATTAAAACATCACACCATCCTTTTTACATCATTTTAAATTGCCAGTTGCCCTTTACATTGTGTCAACATCTCATGAAGAACGAATCAACAGAACGCTTCAAATGAACCTGGAATTAAAACGTGTGACATTTACATAGAGCCCCACTCTCCGTTTACTTTATTTCCAACCGAAATGTCCAAGCTATTCATTTTTTCAAGAGATATCTTTGAAGACATTAAACACAGTCTAGAAACGACATGGAGCACTTTCCACTTCAGTCCCAAAGGTGGAAACTACTAAATGTTTTAGAGGAAACTGGAGTCCTAACGAACTCTCAAGCCCTGGTAGCACCTCAAAGTGTCTCAGTAGATAAACAGCACTCAAGGCTTTCCTCTTTGAGAGACAGAAAATAAAATCTACAGGTTTGTGTCCATCCGTCCACTGTGAAATGACAACCCTTGGAGCTGTCAGGAAGCCGTTACTGAGAAAAGGAAATAGACACAAAAGAAGAACGTGTGCAACTCAAACATAGGAGGTGGTGGAGTTGTCAATACAGTGGACTGGCCGCCCCATAGCAGACACCTTGGGATTACTTGAAATTATACAACCGTTGACAGGAAATTAGATAAATTAAGCCTGGTCTTTGACTTTTGAACTATATTTTACATTAATACGTTTTTTCCTCTTTGCCCTGTAAAGTATCCTTTATAGTTTGAAACACAGGCAATGTAACTGCTGTCTAAACCGCACATGTTTATTTAGAATTCATTTATATCGACTATGCCCCACTCCCCCCACTCACTAGCCCTCTGCTCTCATGAAAGCAATGCCATGCTTTTGAATTAGGGGCTTTTCAGCTGATGCCAGAGGCCATTAAATAAAAGCCTATGAATATAATCATGGGTTAGCCAAGAGGCTCCTATCACACATACACTGGTTCTGTAAAAAATAATTGGTGTCATATATATATATATACACACATACATAGACACACATTCATCGCCCTTGTCCAGTTTTCTGCATTGAGGGTCAATAGAAATGTAATGTGGCTGTCAAAACAATGTGTATTTTAATGAAAAGTGATTTTAATCCAAACAGCTCTGTTGGTCCATCCATCCATTAAATATTCTCATAGATAAAGTCAAGCTGGTGCTTTAAGCAGTGGAAAATAAATAAATACAATAAAAATTTAGCGTGTTTACCATATTTGAAAAGTTCTTTCCATACGCTAAATTCAGTAAATAATCTGAATAGATTTTTCTTTTATGTGGTCATTATCACAAAGCTGAATGTTGAACAGATGTGTGTTTGTTTAGGACAGGACCTTGTTTTGGGGGACCTCCTGGAGACTGATGAGGCAGAGAGAAAGGGCTTTGTGTTACTCTTCTGTGGGACTCTGGAGTTTCCCAATGTTTCTGGATGTCATCGTCCTGGAGTGTGTGACCAGCCCCATAAGCACTGTAGAGATGTGACTAGATTTAAAAAAATAAAAGAACAACACATAAAAATCTATATCAATGTATAGTTCAAAAGTTAGCTACCACAATGCTAATGTTGCTAACACGCATGTCCCCCATAAAACGCCATATGTTGTAATTTGTTGAAAACTTGAACAAATTTTCTGCAAATGACAGCACACGACACTTTATAACAGGAAAGTACACAACGGCATTTTAGAAATACTTACAATCTCTTATTATAATGAAATATAATATAAAAAAGGCTAGATTAT